>NC_084993.1:1870881-1933056 GCF_963691925.1 Scomber scombrus | reverse complement strand
GGACAACGTTCAACCACAACAACAACAACAAAAAAAACTACATCCAGCTCGGTTCAGTATCTGATTAGACGCAATCAAACGCAAACACCTGAGGGACGAGTTTCTCTATGTGTAGGTGAAAGAGGAGTGATGGAGCTGATTGGTGTGTGTGCAGATGGAGAGAGGAGAGAGAGGAGAGGAGAGAGGAGAGGGGTGGGCGTTAAAAACAAATAAATTAAAGAAACACATAGCAGTAGAAGCAGTATCCACGCCCCTCTCGATTATTCTTCCCCCCCCTTTTTTTTTCTTGCATTGTTATCTGTCCATTTCGAATTATTGATCTATTACAAATATTTTTCAAGGTATCTTAATTACTCGCAAAAGAAGCGACGCCTTGGCCGGCGGACAACACAAATAAGTTAATTTGCATTTCTGTGTTGTGAGTGTTTTGGCAGGCGCCGCACCGGTCCAGATTGTAACCCCTATTTCTGCCTCCAAAAACCTGCCTTGGAGGAGCGTCCACGGAGGGATTAGGGATTTAGTGGGGAAGGTAAGTGTGACTACAAGCTTTGGCTCGCCATCTGCTCCCCAGCAGAGTTGAGGCCAACCTGTGCAGCCTGCAGCAAAGACCTGGGCACTGTGCTAACTCTGGCTCGAGCCAACCTGGCGCCCGCGGCCCCAATCACCAACAGTCTGCTGATTAGTTGTAAGAAGCACTCCATATGTAGCAAAGTTTTTTTCTTTTTTTTTTCTCCTCCTCTTCTCTCTCTATCTGTCTGTCTCCTTCTCTTCCTCCTCCCTTCCTCGCCCTCCTTATGTATTCTCTCACCGCATTAAATAAATATGGATGTATGGAATTTTTTTTTTTTGTGCCTTAGGTTGTCTGGCAACGGTGAAAATGAGCCTGTTTCTTCCTCTCGCTCACTCTCTCTCTCACCTCTGACTGAATACCAAGCCAGGGAAAAAAAAGGAGAAGAAGAAGAAGAAGAAATCCTGGCTGTCCTCCGCTCTTCTCCCCCCTCCCTCACCCCCCCTCCCTCCCCTCCCTCACCCCTCCCTTGCTCTCTTTTGCCTGGCAGTGCCGGGAGACAGATGACAAGGGTTTGTGGCTGTCTGATCACCCCTGGGTGGGTATTTTCTAATTTATTTAACGGCAGCTTATTAAAGGAAAAACCAAGATGAAGAAGGAAGAAGAGGAGGAGGAGGAAGAATAAAAGAAACACACACACACAAACAAACACACACAAGCGGAAGGCAGGTCTCTCGCCCCGGCGGCCAAGGCGAAGTCAACCCAGCCAAGGAGGAAACCAGCGAAGAAGAAGAAGAAGAAGAAGAAGGAGAAGAAGAAGAAGAGGATGCACAGACTCCCCTGGTAGAGATATCCGAGAAGATCAAACGACACCAGAAGAGGAGGAGGAGAGAAAGAAAAACAGAAGAAACATAATGCTCATTATTAAATTGCAGCCATTCCTGTTGCCAGGAACCTATTTCTCAGTATTAATTATTCATATTTTATTTCAGTAATCCAATACTCAGGTGAGAGCTTGTGATAGAACATGTAATTTCGAAGCTTAATGGCAGCAGGGCGGCCTGAGCGAGGGATTAGAAACAGAGAATAAATCACTAATGGCTGCGCAAAAGCCGTACGCTGGCTTGAATCCGTCTTGCTTTGTGTTTACTCGTGTTTTATTGCACCGCGTTGCTCCGAGGGAAACACTTTGAGATGACCTTCTGCTGAAGTTGAGAAACACAGAGAGCATGAAAAAGAGATAGGAGAGAAAGAGAGAAAGAATCACACTTTCCTGGCGAAATAAGACAGAAGTGTAATTTACTGATTTGTCTAAACAAAGAGTTCATCAGCATCTTTCTCTCTTTTCCCCCGGATGACAACGAGTATACAGAAGCAGGGGAGCCGAGGAGGCCTGACACACTCTCATCTGCACACACATGGTCTGATTCATACAAATTATGTTTTTCAAGCAGAATAGCATCATCACTTACTTTTGATCCGATTAGCTTGATTCTCTTTTTCTCCCTCCTTTCAGTTTTCTCTCTCATTCTACCCGCCGCATGAAATCCATCTCTTCCTCACCCTAACACCTCGATTTGTCTGCTAGCAGAAAAACACTTCGTGATAATAACAATTTATGGACTCGAGGAAGGAATTTGGGGGGGAAAAAGATTATAAACATACAGCATTTTTTTTTTTTTTTTGGTGTCAGCTCACTGTGAAGCCCGAGGCGGTGTCTTTCTCTCTATTTTATGCTCCCACATAAATGTCTCTGTCATCCCTTCCCCATCGCTCTTAGACAGGCTGACAGTGCAGGAGGCGTTCACTCCTTCTTCTCGCCCATCTATATTCTCCACTATGGACATAAAGAGAAGGGGGGGGGGGGGGAAAGAAAAAACATGATGATGAGGGGCAGACATGTTTGCTTTTGCATACTGTAATGTTTCTTTTTTTAATCCAAAGACAGATATTGCACAACTGAATTATTCCCTGCAATGAATAAGCTTCATTCCTGCATGCTTAAAAGAACAGTTGAGCACATTTTACATCACTGCAAGCTGAAAAAAATGGTACTGCTTTCTAATAAGTCACAAATAATGGCTTTAAAAGTGTTAATGTCATTTAGTAATGCTTTATAGAGAGGTAAAAGCAACGTTTTTGGTTGCTAAATTGTAAAAAAAAAAATCACTTTTAGTAGCATTTTAGTGGAGTTTATTCTTAATATTTGGTATTAATTCAGTTATAAATGCTGATATAGGTTTGTTACTTTATAATAAAGCATCAAAATTGCAGTTATGAATCATAATAAGTCATTAATAAAAGGGTTTTTACAAGCATGTCACTCAAAGGAGCTAAAATAATGACTCATAACAGATCTTTAAAGCATTAGTCAATGATTTGTTGAACATTAATGACATTAGTTATGACTAATAAGCCCTTATTAGAAAGTGTTACCAATTCCTACATTTTCAGCATCTCAAACAGCAAAGGTCAAAGGTCATGATTGAGTAGTAGAGATGGAGAAAAAGGATCTAAATGTGTCTGCAAGCTGCTTCTTTTTTTGTTTTTTTTAAATAACAGCAATGCTCTTAATCGCCATTTAACAAGGCAAGCTGGCTTAAAGAACGCCTCCGCCCACAAGGGGAGCAGTAACGTCTGTAAATGTAAACATGCTGTTGTGTCTACTAGAAGCTTTAAAGATGTGATACAGCGTTTTTTATTTGACATCCTACTTTCTCTTGTTGGAAAGGAAAGGATGGACGGAGGGACGGAGGGGGGGGGGTGAAAGGTGCAGCGCAGCATTTAGCCTCACAAGAAAAAAGGCAATTAGGTCATAGAATATGCACACATCTTGCATGCTCTCTGGTCTCCCGCAATTTGGGCAAAAAAAAAAAAAAAAAAGTAAAGGTCAGCCACGTTAGTCAGATTGCGCTCGACAAATTCTAAAAAGGCTCGGTGGTCACGCCGAATGTATTCCCTGCAACATAATTAGCCCCCTCAATTCCCTGTCGTGCCAGGCTACCGGGTGTCTCAAAAGTCCCCCCCCCCCCCCCCCCCCAAAATGCCTTTCACCTCCGCTCGCTCTCCCCCTCTTCTTCCCTTCCCTTCCTCTCCCCTCTCACCGCTCTATCTCACATTGTTGCTACCCTAAACTTGCTGCAGATGCGGTCGGCTGATGCATAAATTAGTCATCAACATTAGCATTAGCCGGCGCGTGGCACCCGGTGCCAACTGCTCTCCGAACGGCCATAAAAGGTCATGTTTTGATGACTGAATGCCACACAGGCACCTTGGCTCCCCGGAGGAGGGTTCCCCAGGTGCACGTGAAAGGTTAAAAATTACCTACCCGCCACCGCCTGTCTCTGGCGAAGGAAATAATTAGGGGTTTTTTAGGGAGCGGCAGAATGCCTTGCTGTCAGATGACAGAGCGTTACCTAATGGTCGTATCTGGGGAAGAGTCAACCGGCCTGTCATTCTCTTGACAGGACAAATGAGCATAATGGTGGCAGGGAAATGGGCGCCTGTTCCCCCCTTTTTTTCCAGGCAGGAGGGAGGAAAAGGGAGGAGGGGGTGAAACGGGAGCGCCTGAGCAGAATAACACAAGGATGTTAACCTTTTACATAAATCTGTTAACACGCGTATGAGTGGTGTTTAAAAGTGAGGCTTGATGCTCTCCTCCTGCAAGGTGGGCTGAGCCTGTCCGAGTGTCTCTTTCCTGCTACTTTCTGCTCAGATTTATTACTACGTGTGTCATTTAAGAGGCTGAATGAAACTAGAAGAGACCTTATATATCTGTCCTGAACCCAACAAACACACATCTGGTTCTACATTTGCTCCATTTCCCCCCCGAAAAATGACACATATGGAGTTAAGAGGTATAAAACAGTGCAGTAGAAAGACAGACAATACAATAATTTCAACCTGAAACCCTCATATCTCTTGTAAATTAAGAATATTTTCATGTTGTTTCAAGCCAACAAACTCTAATTTTAATAGTAAGTGTTGAGGCTACAATATAGGAAATAAGAATTTAAAAAGACTGCATTTAAAGACAGTAATGAACCCTTCAAGTGTGACATTTAACTGAATTGTTTGTGGTAGTTTCAGGCAAAGACAGCAGTGAAGGGGGAAAGATTTACACTTCCAAACAGAAGGGGGCGGTAGTGAGCCTCTAACGTTGGTTGCAAGCTCAATATCCAAAGAAGAAGAAGAGAAAGCGCGGGAAAGTGTAGAGGTGTGGCTCCATGCCTTGGCAGGTATTTTCAGTCAAGTTCATCAAGGTAAGCAACACCTTTCATTAATGTTTTGCCTTTAATTTTAAAAGGTAAACAGGCATGAAACCAGGTTAATTAGAGCTTCAAAGTTAGCTTGAAGTAAACAAATAAGCAACTGGTTGTAACTCACCTGTGTGCACACGTTGGCATATTTTATTTAGCTGCTGAAGCAAGTAAGGATAAACATAATTTAAGAGTTTTATTTAAAAATGCTGGATTAGATTGTAAAACTGACCTGCAAGATAACAACTCACTGTCATGTTCATATATTATATAGGTTTTTATAGTTTTACTACATTGCAATTGTATTAAGTATCCACCAACAAGATGTATGGAGCAATGTAGTGTTTTGTATTTTGTGCAACACAAAGTTTTTCACCAAATTTGGTTTAATGTGACTGAATCTCATCATAGTTTCACTGTGTGTCAATGCATTTATTTGAAAGATGCAACTTGAATTAACCAGCTGACATTTTTATCAACCTAAATCAGCACAATTCATTCACCATATGTTGCAATTCACAGTAGTTAATTTGTTTCTCAAGAAGTAATTTGAGGTAAGGGAGTTTGGAAATAAACTGCACATATACAGAAAGAGTCCGATTGCCAACGCGGAAGTAACTTAAAACTGCATTCTATCAAAAGGCCACCAGGGGGCGACCGTTTTGGTGTCAAAAGGACTTCCGTCTCTATACAAGTCAATGGAGAATTCACCAACTTCTCACTTGATTTCTAACCTCAGTAAACGTTTTCAAAATGTGTTTATGGTCTCAATCGCTAGTTTAAAGCCTTCTTCAATGCAGTATGATGTTCATTTGGGACATTTTGGCCTCCCTGATTCTATATGTGATGATAAAGCAGTGTATGCATTAGGGCGTGGCTACGTCGTGATTGACAGGTTGATTGGTTCACAGTTTCAGGAGCGCGCCTCGTGCTCCTCCTGATGCCCATATAAGTACAATCCGATGGCTGACGTCACGGATTTTACGGCCATTATATATATATATATATATACAGTCTATAGTCTATACACAAGATAAACTGATCATTTCTTACACTGTTGCTGCTCACAAGTCACAAGAACATCATGTTTGAGGTTACCGGTAATCTTTATGCAGATGATGTAAACCTGCACAGCAATTAAATGGTTAAAATACTTTTAATAAAAGAATAAAACATTGTCAGTATTTTCTAAATTGCTCCATAAGAGTTTAATTTAGAGCGTAAACTCTGCTCAGCCTTTTATTAGACAGCTTGTAAACATACATTCAAAGAAAATTTGACCAGTTTATGCATGTATTAAATTTGCTATATTTCAATAAGTTAAAGTATGAATATTTTTTTATGGTATTAACTTGCAAATCAGCCTTAATCTTTGTCCATCATGCAGTGAAATGTTACAGGCTTTGGTGTAGCAATGCAGTGGTCAAAGGTTTTACTCCCATCGTGGTTTAATATGTAAAGCAAGGCACTGATACATGTAGAGGTCAGGGTTAAAGGTTATAAATGCATATCTCAAAGAACTTTATATTGATGCATAGATTAAACAGCCGGTTTTTGTTCCTACAGTTGCAGTCGGTCGCTGTTTGAAGAGGCGGCAGCAGCAGCTCGCAGGTGCTTCAGATTCACTTTCACCACATATCAGACCTTCATGCTCTTCTTCTCCCTCTTCCTGCTGCTCCTGTTGAAGGCCTCTACGTCTCACATGTTTGGGTAAGGTGTGTAAAAAATGTTGATTTTTCTGCCCAACACAACACTCTATTTAAAGCATTACAGATGTTAATGTTTAGTTGTATTTATCATGTATTATTTGAAGAGCACCTGCACCTAAATCTGCAGCAATAGGCTTGCATTTGAATGTATGCAAACTGACTATTTTGGTCTTGTACTCTGTAATGTCAGCCTGTCTCAACCTCCTTTTGACATTTCTAAAAGTGTGTTGGGATTTGAATTTTATCGTTACCTTGACATATGTAGGATAATATGTTCAATAATAAAATTAGCAGGTCAGTCGGGGATGTATAATTTCAAACTACAGTTTTAAGCATTCAAACTTCACCCATAAAAAAGGTTCCCAAACCTACCAGACCTGCTGCAGAACTCAGTGGTGGCCTTAAGCATTTAGGGGCCTGTTTCAAGGGCTAATAAGCCCCCCCCCCCCCCCGACCTCCACCCCTATGTTTACACAGTGCACATGAAGGCACCACTAAGTTATTTTCTGATTTTAATACACTGGTTTTGTTTTGGTTGTGTCTCCATTGCTCCCCTGAGACTGTGGATGCAGCACAGCACAGTGTGACCATGTGGTTACACGTCTGGCCTGTGATTGGCTCGTTAGTCGATTGCTCGGGTTAATATTTATTTTTTTAACATTTTCAGCCGACTGTGGTGCATGACAGCACGGTCTCTGATGAAAATGACTCAGACCTGAAGCAGCATCATGAATGTTGAGTTAAGTGTGATTAAAGCCAGTTGTCCAGTGTGTCATCCGTGAGTGAAGTAACCATGAAGCTCACCACAATATGTTTAAAAAAAAACCCAAAAACAAACAGTGGGTATATTATTATATTCTTGCATTTCAGTCGGGGACATTTTGGGAAGGCGGGGCCTGTTTAAATTAGAATGGGTGTCACATAGTTAAGGCTGCAGCTGGAAACAAGAGTAGCTACTGTGGGGGGAAAAACAGGAAATTCTATTACATGAGGTCTAAAATTTGTGTGTAAACGAGCGTTTCCATGACGAACCAAAGTTTTCTACATGCATGT
Source organism: Scomber scombrus (assembly GCF_963691925.1). NCBI lineage: Eukaryota > Metazoa > Chordata > Actinopteri > Scombriformes > Scombridae > Scomber > Scomber scombrus. The sequence goes on along the minus strand of NC_084993.1, from coordinate 1,925,527 downwards.
TTTTCTAATTAAGGCTTAACGTCAAGTGTGACCATAAGGTCATGTGATGAATAACGCTGCTCATCACTTCAGGTGGATCTTGACTCTCAGCTTCATCTCCTGTCGGCTCTTGTCGGTTCTTCACACCTCTGATCAGCCTCAGAGGTTTCACCGAGGCTCTGAGGTGCAGTTTAACTCTCTCCCCCCACCCCCCCAAAACACTGCTGTCATTTCAGTATTCTTCCTCTGCCACATCCTGCATGCTAACAGAGGGGTTATTAACATAACAAACTTAAATGCCCTATATAAATAATACGTTCACAGAAATGCAAACCGGCTCAGCTGACACTGTTTAGGCAGCGCCTCCAACATCTGTTTATGAGCACTTTGCCTAATGATATCATCCGATATCATTAACTGTGGCAGTGCGCGCCGCAGCAGCAGGTGCAGCTGTTTATGCCCCCACCCCCCCACACAAACACACACACACACACACCTCCCCAAAGCACACACAATCACACACACACACACTCGAAGAGAAAAGACTTTCACAGTCTCCTCCAACAAACACCACCAACCCTCTCCTCCCTTCCACCCTGCGAATCGCCAAACCGCTCATTAGGACAATTTTCCTCAACAAAAAAAGCGGCCCCTATGATTTCAATCTGTATATCACCTGTAATTGTAGTTTTTAGCGAGAGCCTGATTCCATACATTTAGCGGGAGTAAACTGCGACTGCGGGTGCGAGCGCTGAAAGCACGCCTCTCGCTGCGGCCGCCAGCTGCAGAGGCTGTTTTTAGATGGCAGCCGCTTTCCGTGGGGAGGCTCTCACAGGCCTCGGCGAGCGCGGTTCTGAGGGAGGCGGAGGCGGAGCTTGGCGGGCCCCTGCTTTGTTTCCTGACTTGGTTTGCTCTGTTTAGATGCTGGAAATTATAGAAAATTATTGAAATTATTATTTCTGGCAGCGACAATGGAGGCTGCTTCCTCTTCCTGACCGGAAGGCCACGTACGGGGTCTTCACAGGTTCTCTGGAGCCTGATTTGATCGTACGCTGCTGTAATTAGTCAGATGGTCGATTCAAATGTTGTGCGACACAGAGCTATCTGTTGCATTAGCACTGTACCCGCGGCGATTACAGTATTTATAGATCCAAAACAAACAATGCATATGGCAAAATGTTAACTGGCTCTGACTTTAAATAAAACAGGAGCTGTCAGATCTCAGCTATCAGAGGCTCCACTCAAATATTCGTCTTTATTTTAACACTTGATTACAATATTAAAGGACTTATAGCTGTGACTATAGATGTTTTACCCCACATTACAAATCCTCACAGGTATTCTTGGTACTTAGGATGTGACGCTCAGAAAATTATATGTATTGGCTGCTTTTTTTTTTAGATCACAGCTTCCTGTTAATTGGCCGATCATCATGCTGCTGCTGCTGCTGCTAATAATAATAATATCTCTCTGTGTGTTTGGATTGGCTGCATTTTTAGATCCAGTTTAAATATCTAGAGTCACATGACTTGAAACTATTTTGCAAACCTCTGTTTCATATTAAATGTGTTTTATTCACATTTTCCATTCAACCTTTTAATTTCTATTCATTTCTGTACAATTAAAAATCTATTAGCAGATTATTCTAAACTGGTATAAACATGAAACTATGAAAGACAAGTCTGTTTATTGCAAAATAAACCCAAAAACCTGAGAAATGCTCAGCAGTATTATAGACTAGTATACATCAGTGTGGTCATTTATTATGGACCCTTCACTTAAGTTAATAGCCACTTATATTTGATGTGATGAAAATGAGAAATGTGCACAAAATAAACACAATTGAATCCTTTAATGTTGCTTATGGTTGTTAGTCAGCACTTAAATTAACACTGAATCTATCAGCTTGTCCACTAATGCAAAATTCAGACTTATATGCATGTTTATATGTGAAGGAGTGTAGGTATAGATTACAGGATGAGATTCTTCATCTCATAATCTATATATATATATTATACTGCACTTACTTTTACATGTTAGAAGTGATGAATCAGTCCTGAAAACTATTATAAAGCTTCAAAATATGATCCCAAGCAAACAATGTTCAACAATCCTGAGATCTAAACTACTTAAATCTACTTTTTTTTAATTAAATTTGACAAATGAAGTACTTCTCTGTTACTTTTTGACACTTTTGAAACTGTGAATATAATCGTCCGTCTCGTGCGTTTCTTCTTCCTCTAAATGTGAGATTCCTCGCTCTGACAGGTTCACCCAAAGAAGAGCATGTTGGCACCCAGAGGAGCAGTTTTATTTGCAGGCAAAGACCCCGACACTGAACCCGCTCTGAGCACTGAGGGCCAGCGGGGGAATACACACCGACCACACACACCGACCACACACACACACACATAGATCAAATGTATCTGAACGTGAGAAAACACACAACAAACACACACTCCTCCTCCTCCTCTTCCTCTTCCTCCTCCTCCTCCTTCCAGCTGTTCTCTAAATGTTGATTACACAAGACACTGGGGGGAGCCTCCTCCTCCTCCTCCTCCCTCCCCTCCTTCCTCCCTCCTTCCATCCTCCTCGATCCGGTAGCCGGGCGATTCCCCCACAAGGAGGCTGAGCAGGACCGGCTGACCCGAGGTGCTCAGTGACCCAGGGTTGGGGGTCCAGAGAGGGCCGCGGCCCCAGGGTCTCTTGGCTCCTCTTCCCCCCTTTCCCTTCCTTCCCTTCCTTCCCTCTCCGCTCTGTGAGCAGCACATCTCAGGACGGGAGACACGGGCAGAGACAGCAACGGCCCGGGGACAACTGGCCGAGGCGCAGAACACATAAATAAAAAATTAAAATCATAAAAACTCCTCCACTGTCGAAAACGCTCGGGTAACTTTGTGTCAAGTGAAATGTAGACGGGGGGAGGGGGGGGGGAGAATTAGCGTGAGATGATTTTTATCGAACGTGATTTTTTTGTTGGGAGGAAATTTGTACATTTGCAGGCGTTAAGCTGAGGCGCTTTTATCCAGGAGGAGATTAAAAGTATATGAGGCAACATGTTTGTGAGAGTACTTCATCATTAAAGCTGTTTTTTTCTTTGCTGTAATCATTCCTCCTGTTCATACTGACCATTAGAAGATCTCTTCATAATGCAGTTATAGTGGAAGTGATGGAAGACTAAATACTACAGTCGTCCTCCTGTGCAAAAAAATGTGTTTTTAAAAGTTGATCTGAAGCTAATATGAAGCTTCAGTCGTCCAAAATGAGTCAAATCAAGTAGATATGTTTCATCTTTTCAGTGTTTTTAGTGTCAAAGTCCCTCTTTTTGTTACTATACTTCCACCACAGCTCAACAAGGAAACACTGTCTGAGGAAAAGGTGGTAGTGGTGGGGCACCTTCACTCCTGAATCCTGCAGGGAAATGCATTTAAAAGTTGATCTGAAGCTAATATGAAGCTTCAGTCGTCCAAATGAGTCAAATGAAGTAGATATATTTCAATGTTACAGTGTTTTTAGTGCCAAAGTCCCTCTTTTGTTTCTATACTTCCACCACAGCTCAATAGGGAAACAGTTATAGAGCAAAAAGGAATTTAAAAGTACATGTGAAGCTTATATGAGGCTTCAGCAGTCTGAGTTAGTCATATCAGGTGGATATCTGACACATTTACAGTCTTTCTAGCATCAGATTACCTCTTTGTGTTTCCCTGTTGAGCTGTGGGGGAAGTATAGTAACAGAAATACACTAAAAACACTGTAATGTTAAAACATATCTACTTGATTTGACTCATTTTGGACGGCTGAAGCTTCATATTAGCTTTAGATCAACTTTTAAATGCATTTTCCTGCAGGATTCAGGAGTGAAGGTGCACCACCACTACCACCTTTTCCTCAGACAGTGTCTCTCTCTCTCTCTCTCTCTCTCTTATAACTGCATTATGAAGGCATCTTCTAATAGTCAATATGAACAGGAGGAATGATTACAGCATGGAAGTTTCTCATTTGAGCACCTGAATTTGTAGGAAATGTAGCTTCAATTAGGTGCAACAGCTGGATTTTGCATGAATTTGATTAATGAAATTGATCAGATGTGACTTCCAGTGAGTGATTCGGTCATATATATAAGGTGCAAACCCTTCTTAATAACAGCATCCAACCACAGTTACTTTAGATCAGGGGTATTCAACTCAAATTTAAAGAGGTCCAGTTGGAGAAAATGTCTTGAAGCAAAGGTCCGGAAGATCATAATGTCTAACTATTTAGTGTGATATATATTTAAGTAGCCTTATAGTTATATCAACATCTGCATGTATTCAATACCTGACTGTCAAATGTACTTTCTTCTCTCAATCCTCACCACTACTCACTACTCAACATATATTTATATTTTTCACATTTGCAAACTGTTTATCATGTGCAATATTGTTTATATTGTGGTCACTTTACATCTAGCACTTGTTTATTTATTGTATATGTTTAAGGGGTTCTGTTTGTTGTGGATGTCCCATACTCTTTTCTGTAGTGTATATAACACATCTTTTTGCTTCTGTTATAAGTGAACTTCTCCTTTTCTCCGTCTCACTCGCCTTATTCTCAACTTTCTAAGTATGCATTGAAACTAACTCTCTCATCTGTTTGTACTGTAGAGTCGCAATGTTTACCGCCTTGCATGCCCAGACTTGATTGGCTTAGTGGTATCACGTGGGATGGCTTAAATCGCATGTAATTGGTCCGTTTCCTTTATCCACTAAACCGCTACCGTAAAGACTACAGAAGCTGCTCCGGGTTAAAATAGAAGCGAAACAATTCATAACCTTCTGTTTTGGGTTGTAGGTCCGAGTCCGTATGGGACAGCTTCTGGGTCCGAACCCAGACCTCTGCTTTAGATGTTGAAACATTGGTGCTTGAAAATGCAAATACAAGCCAAATATGACCAGAGTGGTATGACTAGTCATCTACTACTGTGTTTAGTAACTAAGAGGCATTGTATTGATATATAAGTGATTTTTGGCGATAAAGAGTCTTTAATGTTCAATTTCTGGCAAAGTGCAATAATATATGTTGATTCTGGTTAATGCAATACAAAGACACACTATTGTATTATTACTCACATCTCCTATATTACAGTTAAACTTATGCATATGTCTATTTTTTATCATTGTTTATCTTCTTTGTACCACTGAGGAGTTGCACTAAATTTCATTATACAGCTGTGCAATGACAAATGAAGCCATTATATTCTAATCTTTTATAAACTTTTAATGTGTTTTTGAACTGCTGCATCCTGATGATGATGTTTTTTAGCATCATTGAAAGACAAAGAAAGAAGGAGTGAGAGAAACTTGATGCCACTAAAAAAAATAAAGTCAGGACTGTTGCACCTGGTTGTTTCTTCCTCCCACTCCTCACTGTGAACACTCTCTGTATGTAAAGCTGTTTTTTTTGGGGTGGGGGGGTTCTTACAGTGAACATCTTGGCACGACGGCATGCAGGGCGCTTAATTTTCACTTCACAAATTTCCTAATGGGCAAAAACTAAAAGACGTCTCTGAGCTTCAGCAGCCTCGGGCACGAGACAAGCCGAGCTAACGTTCAACTTAATGATCGACCTAGTGCTGTTGTCAGAGTGCAAAGAAGGAACTAGAGACTAGAGAAAAGAAACTTGAAAGTTGTGGAGCTCATGTTTTTTTTAAAGAGCACTATTATGATAAAACTGGAGTGATACTAGTCCTGCAGTATGTAAGGTAACTGTAAATTCAGTGTAGAGATGAAAGAGCTGCAGGGTCAAACAACACAAAAGGTACAAAACACCATATGCAATAATAACAAAAAGTGCACAAGCTGCAGTAACTAAACATTTTCTCTCATACTTTTGAATCAGAATATTCTTGTTTATCATTCAGAGGACAGATGTTGGATTTTTAAAGCAGAAAAAGGCACATATGCAACTAATAACACTGATGTTGGCTCAATTATATGTTTTATAACTTCTTATTTAGTCCGAAAAATGCTGTGAAATTATTTGAAAGTTGCATTTCTGCACCTAGCGCTTTGTTTTTTTCTGCAAATGTTCATATTTTATAGCAGAATCAGATCATAACATGACTTTTTTATGTCTTTCAGGTTGGATTAGTGATGCCTCTTGTGGAAGATGAAGACTGTATCGCTGTGCAGGATCAGGAGTGTCAGTGAACGCATCGTCTGGAGCATCGTGGATGTTGTCAAAGCAGGTGAGAGAAGATCAAAAGATCCCATAATGCATTGTGTGATTACAGCTCTGTGCATGCACTAGTGCACCAATGCATTATGTCATGTATTGTTTGACTGCAGCTCCGTGCAGCACTTTCACTTTCAGCCCAAGATCATGTTATCTTAGATTCTGACCTGCTCGATAAAACACCCTCCGCCTGTCAAACTGGGCCGTTTTAAAGCTGAGATATAGTCTGATCCTCACATTATTTTAAATTGTTTTTGAAGTTTCTATTGGCCAAGCTCCTCCTGTGTTAAAGGGCTGTTTCATACATTTCTATCAGTGCAGTTTTACACCTGACAAACTGAGTATTTGCATCAATATTTTGTGATTTTGCAGTAAAAACGATGATTTTAAACGATACATGGCACCTCAGAGACATTAAAGACAAGAAAATGAAGAAAAGCAGCAGCAGAAATGATTATAATTTATTAAAAATGCATCCACAATCAATTCAGAAGCATTTTAAACTTAATCTTTTGTGTAGTTTAAAGTAAAAAAAGACTGAATCTCCATGCACATCCGCTCAGCATTCAGTCCCTGCATCAGCTGTCTCTCTTTTAGCCTGAACTTCCTGCTGGTTAATGTATGCTCGCTGTGCGTTGGCTCGACCTGTCTGAAGTGATTTCTGACGGCCTTGTTTAATTAGCAGCCTTTCTGTGTGTGTGTGTGTGTGTGTGTGTGTGTACTTTTATACATATTCATCGGCCACAGATTTCAGCTCGATTGATGTTGTAATTGATTCAGAAGGTTTTATAATTCCTGCAAAAGCAAGACTGAGAATTTCAATGACTTTGTGATTTGGGGGGAGAGGAGAGGGGGGGGGGGGGGGGGGATCAGAGGTTGCTGCGTCTGCACCTGAGGAAACACGCCTCGGCCGGTGGGATTTCTATCATTTTACAGAGGAAAAGAGAGGGAGAGGGGGAATGTCGGCGGCTTTGTTGTTCCTCTTTCACGAGTAAATTACACATTTAGGATTTATTAAGACAAGAAACAATTTTCAAATAGTGAATCGGTGGAAGCCTCCGTGGAGATGTGCTCATTACTGTGTAGCCCGAGGCCATGTTCACCACCTCGAATGCATCCCTTTTTTTTCCTCTTCCCCTCTTGTCTCCTCTTCCCCTCTTTTTTTTTTTTTCCCGGTTGCCGTGCCCGACGCCGTAATGTCACAGAGGTTTGTTCAAAGCTGCGCCGATGATTTGGGCTCCCAGCAGGTGCCGCCCCGATGTCTGTTCAATTATTAAAGTGAGGGCCACATGGATGCATTACAGCCGCCGCACCCATTAGATAAAAAAGACGGCGGCTTTTTGACATGCCGCATATTTCCTCTCTGCCTCACAAAGACGCCGCCGCCGCCGCTGCTGCAGCCCTTTCTTGTTGCTTCTTTTTGTTTTATTCATCACCGTTCTCATGAGTTTTTTTTCTTCTCTCTTTCTTTTCTTTTCTTTTTTGGTATGCATGGAAATATTAAAGAGCCATTTGTTCCCTTTCAGTGTTGTGGGCACAAGAGCTATCGTGATCTTTTTGATTCCCTCTCGTCAAAACTGAGGTCATGTCTGCTCCTTGTAGCTCCCTTCTGCTCTTTTTAACTTCCCAGCGGCCCCCCCGTCACCCCAATCTAACCATTAAAAACTGCCGCCGTGTTGATAAATAAATCATGCGGTGGACACAAAGTTAAAATCTCGTCACAATCGCTTTCCAGCAGCCGGCCGACTTCCTTCTTTTTTCTCCACTTCCTCCCGGAGCTCAGATGTTTTTTTTTGCGACTTTGATGACGCCGTAATGACCATGATCAATTCTTCAACAAAGTCCGATGCAATTGTTGGAATCGGGGCATCAGTTTGACACCAAAAGATGCCACCTATGAATTCTTTATCTGTTATTTCTTCTTCTTTCCTCGCTTCCAAAACTTTTCCTGAGTCTGAGTGGAGGAAGAAGATGAAAAGACGGGGTCAGATCAGCATGAGAAGATGTGGTTTTTAAGCAGAAGGAGCTACAATATGAGTGTAGAGGTGTCGGGTTTTCTTGTGAAGATGTTTCTGTGTGTGTTTTATATTGAAATACACTCACTGAGCACTTTATTAGGAACACCTTTCCACTCCAACACAATACCTCAATACCTCAAATCTACTTTTAAGAAGCTTCTACTTTCTACTTTATGTTCATTATTGAGGTTGTAGTGGGTAAAAGGTGTTCCTATTATTTTGTCCACCCTATTAAAAAGGGGGTCCAACATATTCTAAACACTATAATGCACTCTAGTACTCCTCCACCACCCACTACAGTGTCTTTCAAAGCATCTGTGCCCAATAATATAATAAAATGCAGATTTTAACTATTTTAAATATCTTTAGTAATGACTTATCAAAATTTACCTTAAGTTAAGACTTGTTGCAATGGCTTATAAGAGAGTGAGAGACCCAATAGTACATATTACAATCTATAAACCCAACTAATGTGTTATTATATATGCATCAGGGCTCATTAACCCTTTATAAATCCCATTTTATTGAGTCCAAATGCATCAGAAGCTGCAAATCTATACAAACAAATGTCACTAACTCACGCAGAAACATTTCCAAAGATATTTCCGCAACGTTTCTCAAAGTTTAATTGACCAAAATTTGCATCAGTTTAAAAAATTCCAGGTACAATAATGGATAAGTTCACTTCCAGCCAAATCAATATTATCCATCATCTCCACCTGTTCACTGTTAGAGTCTTTCAAGGTACCAAATTGTATGTATTAATAACTTAAATGCATGTTGTAATAACGTAAATAATGTAGTTGTAACCTACCAACATTCACTATAACTATACTATTTACTATAACAGTACATATTACAGTCTATAAACCCAACTAATCTGTTATTATGTATGAAACAGAGCTCATTAACCCTTTATTAATGTATCGTAAGAGCCAGAATTGATCAGAATCCAACGTCAGAAGCTGCAAATATATACAAACAAGTGTTGCAGAAACATTCCCAAAATGTTTTCCAAAGTTTAATTGACTAAAATCAGCATTGGTTTAAAAGATTGCATGTACAGTAGTAGTATAGTAGTATAAAATTATAGATTAATTCAGGTTTATCCTCCATGGATACGGTCATCTGTTGCAAGTTTCACCTCCAGCTAAATCAGTATTTTCCATTGTTCCCACCTGTTCACCAGTAACTTGTTTCTAGTCTTCTCTCCTCTTTAAATCCTTCACTTTAAACACTTTTATTCATCTTTTAATACACATTGAGCTCTTTACAGTATGTTAAAGAGCACAAAAAGAGTCAAATTCAAACTGAAGGCAAATTAAGAAGAAGAAAGAAAAAAAAAAAAGTCCAACGTTTCTCTCTCATCTTTTACAAGTGAAGAAGAAAAAAAGTAGTGTAGTAGTATCAGGCCACAAATGCAACCCTACACTCCCACACCCCAACCTCTCCTCCTCCTCTTCCTCCTCCTCCTCCTCCTCCTCCTCGTTTGATTCTTCGCTGTATGTTCTGTACATGCCAACAAATCCTAATTGCACCCCACACTCTTCTCTTCCCACCGATGCTGCGCGCTTCGTGCCACCAAATTCCTTGTGTGCTAATTAGGCACGCAACCACGGTGGATACACTCCTGACAGGTGCTGCTGGCCTGCCGGGGTCACACAAACACACACATATACACACACACACACACACACACACACACACACACACACACACACACACACACACACGGCGAGAGACAGAGAATGAGAGAGACACTCGTGCTCACAGCATTAAAAATAAATGGAGAGAGGAGAATAACGAGAGAGGCAAAGACGTGTTAATTTCTAGCTTCCATCTGTTATTACATAAGCACTGCCAACAACTACGCATCTCTGGAAGAACGGCGAAAGGGGAAAGAGAGGAGGAGAAGAAGACGGAGAGAGCTAAGAAAAAAAAAAAAGAAGAAGAAGAAGAAGCCAAACAACAGCCATAACTGAAGTCCTCCTGCATGGAAGAAGAATTCCTCGGGGAGGGCCTCGGCGTAGAAGAGTCGAAATCAGATTGATCGGATTCATTTTGAAGAAGAGGGAGTTCGTTTCCAAAACAGTGTGAACGCATAACCTGGTGTTCCTTCCCTCAAATGTGTCGAAGGAAAAGAAACGCGAAAACGAAATGTACCGCCTATAAACGTTTGGTGTTTCGTAAGTTGAGGCCTCCAGAGACCGAATATGTTCACAAGTGTTGGTGAAAGTTGGTTTTTAAACTTGCAAACAAGCAGAAAAGTGAAGAAGTTTGTTGATTTATTTTGGAGTTGATGCATGAGGAAGTTTTGTTTTTGGGAGCTTAGACAATGTAAAACTTTACCTGGTTGTTAAATGGATGCTACTATACAGATATACATAGCCAAAAGTAGGTTATTGAGCCATTAAAGCATTAAAAGTGTAGTTCTCCCATCTTAAAAATGCAAGAAATTAAACAAAAACCATGAAACTACAGTATATTCCACTGTAAAAGCATATAAATAACAATATAAAAGTAAAGTAATATTAAATTGAAGCTGTTTTCATTCCTCCTGTTCATACTAACCATTAGAAAATCTCTTCATAATGCATTTTGAAGCTAATATGAAGCTTCAGTCGTCTAAATGAGTCAAATCAAGTAGATATCTTTCAATATTACAGTGTTTTTAGAGCCAAAGTCCATCTTTTTGTTACTATACTTCCACCACAGCTCAACACAAAGAGGGAATTTGATGCTAAAAACACTGTAAACGTGGCAAATATCCTCTTTATTCCATTGTAACTGCATTATGAAGCAATCTTCTAATGGTCAGTATGAACAGGAGGAAGGATGAAGCCTTTTTCTACGTCCATTTGGCCACCTGAAAACCAGTGAACTGATGCCACCTCGTTAAATAAGACACTCCACACTGTCCACATGTAATTGAAGTCTTTTATCCTCTATGATCCTACAGAACAGTGATTTTAAACTCTATTAAATGACTTCAGCTCCATGTCAGCTTGTCATTGAAGACACCACTCTCTGGTTTATATAGTGAATCCAAATGTTCAATAACAGAGAACTAGAACAATAAATGGCATGTCAACATATCTGCTCCAGTTGTTCTCTGTGTAAGCTCATAAAATGTAACATCATGATGCAATTTTATCAGATTTACTCCCAGAAATTGGCAGAACCAAGCTCCTTAAAGCTCAACTACTACTTGTGCCAAGATGTAGAAGTTGGACACTCTTGACTTAAGATATAATTGCATGCTGTATCATTAAGATTTCCTTTAATTAAAGCATGAAAAACAGCTTCAGACCAAAGGTTGAATGGCTATATTTAATGGTTAAAGCACATAATGTCTCATATATATCAAAATAAAAGCCTTAAGATTGATTTTCTGTGTCAATATTTGCGTTTTCCATGATGACCTAACCTTTTTTTTATCATTTTTTACCAGAATGATCTACTTTCTGCTGTTTTTCTTTTTAAGTTCAACATTTCCCAGCAGCTCTTCCCTGCCGAGGCTGCGCTGTAAAAATAATCCAGTGACAGCAAAGACGTACCGTTTGTCATCTAACAAAAACATTTCCCTCCATCCGAGGAAACAATGGGACGAGCCGAAAAAACAACACAAAGCTCTGCCGAGGAGTGACGAGCGCTCGGGGTTTTTCTTTTCTTTTTGCGGGGGGGGTTGGCCATCTTTTTTTTTTCCGACGACTCGGCGGCGCTGAGGCCTTAGACGTGTTGATGTCCTGAGGTGGCGTTTGTTTCCTGTTGGAGACGGTGAGCGAGGTACCGCAGACAGGAACTCTCTGCCTCTCTTTTGTTTTTCTGGACGGAAAAGAGAAAAAAAAGACACCGGGAGGAGAGGGCTGTGAATGTCTCACATGTTTGCAAGGGGACGCTTCAGATTCTTTCCCAGGGCGGAGGGACAGTATTGTCAAGATACTGGCTGCCAGAATACACACAAGTCCAACCATAGATCTTTATAACGTTTCAACACTCCTACAGTGATGTATTTTGGACTGGAGGGAAGCTAAACAGCACAAAAGGGGCCTGTAGCTGCTCCGTCTCTAACCGGCAGTGTGGGAACGCACATTATAATTGTTTGTTCAATTATTTTTCTTGGATGCCGCACCTGCACTCCAGCAAAGTGAACTCCTGAGACCGAAGTGCAATTAAGCCCCGCGGAACAGCGCCTGACGCCTGTTTAAACAGCGGAGGGGGAGGGAGGAGGGAAGTCAGATAAATACCTTTTTAGCGCTCAAGGTAACAAGCTCGCGGGTGACAGTGAGAAGGCTCGCGGGGAGCAATTTCCTATTTATGTGTCTTCTGATTTGACCTCTCTCTTGACAGGGTTCCAGGGCTTATTACCGTATCTGTCCTGAGCTCTAATCGAGGCCCCATTACAAATGTTCAGCAGGCTGGAAGTGCCAGATGTGGGCGAGGGGGATAAAGGGAAGGCAGCTAGTGTTTCTGACCGGTGTTAACGCCCTCTGAGTTGTTTTTGCGAGGTTTGAAATTTCACGGATAAGTAGCTCAGATGTTTGGAGGAATTGCAAATTGCGTTTTTCTTTTCTTTTCTTTTTTACTTACTGACCTCCACCGGCCGCTTTAATGAGAATCTTTTTTTTCTTTTTTTTTTGTGCAGAGGTGTGAAGATTTTTCACAGGAAAGAGGGAAAGTTTGCTCTTTCTGCTTCTGCAAAGAGAAATCATGCACATTATTAAAGTAAAAGAAAACATTTATTCTATGGTAGCTGTTAGAAATTTAAATAACAAACTCAATATTTACCTTGAGGCCACAAACTAAACCAGACTAAACCTGCACCTGAATGCAGCTTTCCATCACTAGAAGCCATCCATAGACGTATATATTCATATTATTCTCTTCCTCTGCGGGTGCAAAATGATCAGGATGTGAAAATGAATCCCCAGAGAGAGCTTGACCTCCTCATAAGTGTGATACACAGGAATAAAACAAGCGAACATAGATCTGAGTATACTCCTCACATTCCTGTTTTTATGCTTTACATCAAGTCCCAACATCATTTAATCTCAATGTAAACCACTCTGAGTGCAGTGTATTAAATAGCCTGAATAGTGCTTCAGTAGCTGACAGTCTACAGTTCTTCTCTGCAGCCTCTCGTAGGTATAATTATCACGTTACCTCCGCCGACTATCAGTCAGCAGAATCTGCACATTTGCGTCCCCTCCCTCTGCAGTTGGCCACATATCTCTCGTCCTCGTGCGTAAGATGCAAAACAACTGTCATCGAAATACCACACAGAGGTCACACAGTAGGTCTCAGTACTGCTGTTAACCTGCTATCTGGCTTTTATAAGCAGTGTATAGACTATTAATTAATGGTTTATAACACACTACGGACATCTTTAAGTGTTTTTAATGTACAGTATTTGTCAGAACTTATACTTTATATAATTATGGTTGTTTCCAAATACATTACTGAACATTTATATGCACTACCAACTATATTACAGTGTGTTATAAACCTTTTATTGACTGTTTTTGTGCTGTTTGTTAATGCTTAACAGTGTGGATTTAAAATGTTATGCATAGCTGTGATCTGGTGCTCCGACCTGCATGAAAACTACATAAAAATACACCTTTTGCACCTTTTTTTGGGGGTAATTTTACATAAGAATCTACAAATAAATAGTCAAACATTTCAGTCAAAGGTATCGCTCACTTTTGATTTGATTAGTCGATCAATAAATCACTGTATTTGTCCCCAAATGGCAGTTGATTGCACTTAACAGTAAGACTGAATCACTGAGTACAAAATACTTGATATGAATCCAAAGTGGAGAAAAGTAAAAACTCAATTATGACTCAAAATTGTAGTTTAGATCATTAATGAGGCAAAAATACCAAATTTACTTCAGTGTCAGCTTTGTAAATGTGAGCATTTGCTGCTTTTCTGTATTTTATATCATTGTAAATGACTATATTTAAGTGATTAAAGTCAAGTTATTCATTTATAACACTATATAAAACAAGTAAATGTCAGATGTGTGGTGATAAAATCATTACTAGTTGCAGCTCTGCTATTGGAGACTTCTTAATATAGTCTAGTGAGTGAAAGTATTCAGTCATTCGGTGATCAATCACGTCACGCTGGATGTCTAAACTCTCCGTGACAATGATGTCTGTTTCCACCGTTTTACATTCGCAACATATTTATGGCCGCCGGTCGTCTCGTTCTGCACGTAGAGGCCGGTCAGCTTTTTTACACTGACTGGGTCTGGGGGTGGTGGGGGTTGGTGGGGGTGGGGGGGTCACACAGCTATCATCCCAGCCACGCATACCTCCCTGAACGCTCTCCATGCCCACCGCCCTCCATGCATTATTCACAGACACATTAAAATACCGGGGCCGAGAGTGAGAGTTGCATGTTAAGGCAGCTGAATCAGGGAGGTGCCGTCACAACAGCTGAAAGTGTCTGTCACAGAGTTATAACTTTTTTTTTTTTTTTTCCATAGTTCCCCGGCAGTGCAGCTGCCTAAATGAGAGGGATTAAGTTAACTCCCTGCTTAGAGGAAGAGCAGGCCCTGGATTAGGGCACTGGGCATGGACACAGAGAGCATTCAAGCAAGAGCCACAGCTTTTTAAAAAAAAAAAAAAAAAAAAAAGAGAGGGAGAGAGAGAGAGAGATGTGGGGGAGAGAGAGAGAGAGAGAGAGAGGAGGCAGCGGTGCACAGCCCTCGCAGGGACCGACGGCTGAGTTGCTTGAACAAATACATTGACAAGTGTAGCGCCGCGCCCGCAACATGGAAAAGTGTGTCGGAGCAAAGAGGGGGAACACTGGCGGACACGCCGACAATCACAAATGCTGCTTCTTCTTTTTTTCTTCTTCTTTTTATTCTTCTTCTTTTCCACCTCCCACTTCTTTCACTCCTCTCCATCTTCTGTTATAACTTAAATACTGAAGAAATGTCTCGTCTCCACTCAAGCCGGGCGATGATGATGATGTTGAAATCAGTATCACAATGATAACGTTTCCCCCATATGCACGTAGCACCCATTGACAAATGAGTCCACGGTGACATCATCAAATGGCTTTAGTCCGTCTAACCGTTCACAGCACAAATATATTCAATTATCTGTAATATAAGAGAAGAAAAAGCAGCAAATTCTTAAATCTGAGAACCTGAAACCATCAATTGTTTGCTTTTTTTGCTTACAAAAGGACCTAAATGATGAATTAATTATCAAAATACTTGCTTTATTACTTAATTGTTGCAACTCTAGCGTCGTATTTGAGTTAGATTAACGTAATCAGATGAGATCAAATGCAAAGAGCCACCTCCATTATTTGTTATTTAAGCTTAATTTGAGGGGTTTTTGTGGAATTGAAAGTGCATGTGACTTTAAAGCCTTTTGAGCCTGAGATGATTGTGTGTTTACAACATGCAGCATTCCTGCATCCTGTCATATTAAGACCAAGAAGTTCTGCAAGAAAGTGAGCTGGAAAGTTTATCCTAAGATACAAATATTGATTATAGATATGGCAAAATCGAATTATTGTTCATTGCAGCAAGCTGTGCTCCACTGTTATCCTTGATATCAAGCCCAATGGCTCATTTTTAATCACATATTGCTTTAAATCATACATTTGCACAACAAAATCTGGATTCTCATATTGGTATCATATGAAAGAAGATGAATTTATCACTTCTTTCCTTTCAAAAATATGATTTGAGCATTGCAGTTTTTGGCAAAGTATATAGTTAATATAGTTTAAAACCAGATTATAGACTATATATACATGTGAAACTGTTTGTGTGAACTGTAATCAGGATGCAAGTAGTGCAAAGAAGTGATGAGATAAATGGTAAATGTTAAAAAAAAAGACATTATTTTATGTTTATACTGTGTTGTAGGTGGATATAGGTGTTTATATAAGCAGCCTGTTCAGATGTACAGTAGTGAGTGTTGTTTTAAAATGTGTTCACAACCTGTTTACTGAGGTCTGACTAGCTCCTTTATAGGGAGAGAAGAAGAAGAGGAGGAGGAGGGGGGGTGGGGTAAAAAAAAAAAAAACCTGGGAAGGAGTGGAGATGAGAACAGGTGGTGAAACAGTGTGAGAAACACGAGGGAGAAAAACAACAGACACCTGCTCGTGAAACCCAACCTGGTTCCTCCATCACATTCCAGCAGAGTTCAGCTCAGACAGCGGCTGGGGAGGACACACTCAGGCTCCTGCACTAAATTACACTGCTGACAGTATGACTCACATGGCATTCATATGGCAGATACATCGCTTATATGTTGGAGGACAGGCTGCTTTTATTCTCTGTGTAATACTTTAAAACTAAAACCTGTTTTTCAGGGTAAATACTAGACATTAAAACACTCTTATGGTCTTATAACATCCAATCGCTGCATAGCATATAAAGCATGTTTACCTTTCTAAAGCAGGACAGGCCTCTTTCATCATGAAGACCTTTTAGCATTTACATCAAATGTTCAAGTATGTGATGTTCATGAAGAGTCTGGACAAAGCTGATCAAGTTTATACACAATACAGTAGATTAAATTAGATTATATTCACCTTTATTGCCATTGCACGTAGTACAAGTCCAAAAAAATGCAGTTTTGCATCAAACCCCAAATTTATAGGTGACAAATACAGGCTAATAAGTATAAGTACAAGTGGCTTTATAAGTCTTATTTACAGTACAAATGAGATGGATGTGATATATTAGAGTAAAGAGAATAAGTTATATATATACAGGAGATATTTGTACAGAAGAGGCTTTAACCAGTGTGAATATAAAAGATTACACAAGATGAATATTGTACATGAGAATGAGAGACTTATATAATAATAATAATAATAATAATAATAATAATAATAATGCATTTTATTTAAAGGCGCCTTTCAAAGCACTCAAGGAAACCTTACAAGGCACATAAAACACGACAACAGTACATCAAACAATATAAATCAGGTAACATTTAGTGCAAAGATAAAGAATAAATATGAATGTGACTATAAAGTGCATCAGTGCAACAAATAAACAAGAACGTGATGCATAGTTAGTGTGAGACAGAGTATGCAGCTCTGAATAGGAGCGTTTTCAGGCGGGATTTAAAGGTGGAAACAGAGTCCGAAGTGCAAATGTCTGGTGGGAGAGAGTTCCTGAGGCGGGGGGGCAGATCGACTGAAATATACTTTATGTTATTACTGACTCTGGGCCAGCTTGTCACACACGCTAGCATCATATTTTACGATGATGCACTGTCGGTTTTTTTGCAGATTCAAGAGATCTCTTAGATTTTAGAGTTGGGGAGTTTTCAGCTTTGATTGACAAACTAGTATTTTTCCAAATTTTGAAATTAGTACAGAGATTCATGATAAACAGTGGAGTCCAAAAGTCTGAGAACACATTGAGAATCTCTTCTTTTGTCACTTAAACCTGGAAATAAATGGAAAGTTTGAAGGATTGAGAAACATTTAAAAACACAATGTAGTAATGAGATGCAAGTAAAGAAGAAATATTTAAGATTCTGCATTATTTTAATGTCAAGAATCAAATTTAAGCACATTTGTGGCTTTTAAACCAACTTAACTCTAAAGCTATATATATATTACAGAGTTGGTTGTAACCTTTAGTAATTATAGTAATGTATACCTCTTCTTTTGTTACATGACTTCCATTGCTCAGTCTCGATCACGGCTTCATCCTCTGATAGACATCAGTACTGTGAAGCCCAGCCGTCACTCAACACAGTGAACTGTACGTCAAAGTGTTGCCGCGGCTGATAAAGTGGAACAAACCCTGGCATGTTGTTTCAGTATCAGTGGGATCAACCTGGATATTTGAGTAAATAATTAACCACCTCTTGTTTCCTCCTCTTCCTCTCTCTCTCTCTTCCTCTCTCTCTCTCTCTCTGGCTGCAGGCGTAAGAACCGGGCCTTCAGTCACGTCAGCTCCGTGACATCGAAGCGACCGTGACACCGCAGCGAAACCGGCGATGACGGATGCCTTTTTGTCTTCTGCAGTCAGGCCGCGTCGTCTGGCCGGCGGACGACTGTAATTGCACCGACAGGTGACACATATGTGGAAACCAGAAGATGATGGGGGAGACTACTCGGATCATGTGACCTGCACCTCACATGCCTCCTCCAAGTACTGTAAGTGTCTGAAGAGTTTCGCTGTGACATCAGATGACATTTAGGAGACTGAAATCCTTGACTTTGAATCGGTAAAACGCCCTAATTTATAGTAGCATGCTGCATATTTTAGACATGTTGAGTAATAATTAAGAAAATTATTGTTTCCCGAAATGATTTTAACATTTCAGCAGCAGAGTTGAAAGGTGCATGATGTTACTTTGATTATCAACGTGTAATTTTAACATGAATTGATACCTAAGCACAAAATCATCAAGAACAAAGTGACTGAATGTGAGGTGACATGTTTTAAAGGCTCTGCAACGTACCAAAGTTAGTTTGTTTTATCCGATTTGAGCTTAAATTACGAATCAGCTTTGTGTGTTTTAGTCCTGCTAAAAGGTTCTTTGATTGTTTTTAAGTGTCAGAGTTAATGTGACAACGATTCATCCATCCATCCTTTCACTATAGCTGCATGATTTCCTTTCAGGGCAGATGTAAAAAAAAAAGTTTGAGGTCAGTCACGATCAGACTCACTAACGTCTGAGTACAACCAACGAGCAAGATTTCATCTCATTAATATAATAATAAGGAGAAGTCTGACGGCTTGTCCAGCATCAAACATGTGGGCTCAGATCCTAAAGTAGAGTTCATGTACCTGCGTTAGAGCACAAAGCAGAATATTGTAGTCCTGCTGCTCCCAGTTTAAAGTAAACCATTATAAAAGGGTTTAAGCTACAAAGAGTCGTCACTACTGTAAAATGCATAAACTGTCACTCATCGAGTCTTCTTCATGATCAAGTGTTCACATCAGTCGGACTCGGACTCTCTTTTTTCTGTCTTTTATTTAAAAATACAGCAGCACAGTTTATAAATGCAACTAATAATGGATTACAGGAGGTTGAATAATACATATTCATATACTTCTTCTATGAAAAGGGAAGTATTTGAGGAATGGGAAACATCATTTAGTAGTCATATAAACAATAGATTACACTTATAGTACCACTTAAATAGATTACACTGCAGTATTTAGTACAAATTATGTGATTCCAGCTTCTTAAATGTGAATATTTGTTGGTTTCTTTTCTCTTCTATCATAGTAAACTAAATATTTTTTGGGTTGTGAACTGTTAATTAAGGTTGCATCTTGGGGTTTTTTGGGAAGCAGTAATCAACATTTCACCAATTTCTGACATTTTATAGATCTTAACAAGCAAACAATGAACTGGGAATTTCATTTATTTGTCTCTATTTACAGTAAGGTTTATTTGGCAGGGATATAGTACACATCACACATCTCCAATGTAAATGGAGGTGTGTGGCAGGTCAACAACTTAGCCGAGCACAACAAAACTATTTAAGGTGAATCAATAATGCAATGAACTGTCAGTTGGCTCCTATATCACTGCACTGCACACACTATATATAGCTATTAGCACAGATTACATATATGCTTTATGGCCATAACTATGTGGAAACAACTGTACATGTATATGATTTTTGAGCATGTTATTATCTAAGACTTTCCTTCCTTACCTTTCTACCTGGTTGCAGGGATTTGCTTCATGTTGAAAGGTATTAGGATGTAGAAACTCTGGAAAGGGCCTCTCATAAAAAGCTCCGATATAAGGAAATAGGTGTCTATATACTTCTGGTCATATGGTTAATTCTTGCATTCAAGTGTTTTCAGGTGAATTCAGGACTCAGTGTTTTAGCCTTCATATTAAAACTTGACATATTTTGGACATTTGCACAGTAAACTCTTTGGTTTCATGACACTCTTTGACCCCTGAGGAGAACCTCCCCTCCATAGCGATCAATGAAGTCTCAACACTTTTAACACACACCTTCATTCACTGCGGCCTCATTATGAGCCGTTCCCTTGACAGCAGGGCAGCAGTGTAAAGTGCACCGTTTGAGCCAACATATTTTTTATTTTTGCATGACAAACTTCAGAGAGACTTTGTAGATTTCTTCGTCATCTGTGGCCCAATTAGCAAACAAATTTCTCAGCAAACAGTTGAAGCTAAAAAAAAAACTATCTATATTCTTGTAGGTGGATCATTAGTTGGGAATAAACGAATCCCCCTCAATGCTGCGTCCTCACACCCCGACTGTTTCAAAGGGCAGCGGCTTGTTTTGTGCTGTCAAATCCCCTCGTTGTTTATTAGCCCGCGCGTCCTCGATGGGCGCCGCGGAACCGAATCCCAAATCTTAGCCCCGGCTTTTCGTCTCAAACACATCTGAGCCGGCGAAGCTTGTGATAGCCCCTCGTCTCCTCCAGACAGAGCAAAAGGCCCACGGGCTGCAGAACGAGATGCGGCTCAGTTGGAGCCCAGGGGAGACAGAATCCGGTCCTATTTGTCAGAGCTTTCCATCGTCACTTTTCATCGACGGGCAGGCTGGGAGGCGATGGGGGGGCTCTAATGTACTTCCGCCGTCTTCCTCCCCGCATGAGTGTTTTCTGTTTGGCTGCTGTCACTGAGAAAAGACACATAAGTACTCGCTCTGTATCTTTTCACACACACTTTCTCTCTCAAACACACACTCGGCGGACGGAGCGATCTGCTCTCCAGGGCTGAGAATTTTCTCCTCTCTGTCTTTATCTGCTGGTAAATGTTGACAGACCAGTGAACCTTGATGTCGGACTGTGACAGCCTCGGCTGTTTTGTAAAGTGTTGGGGTGAGAAAAAAGAGAAACAAAGGGGCCTCTGGTGTGTTGGTTAGCCATCATGGCTGCTCAGCTCGTAGTCAAAGGACCCCTCTAACACCATCGCGGCTCCAGCGTGGAGGCGAACGCTCGGCCGCGCCCGGGTCGGCCCGGCTCGCAGACCTTTAGGGAAATTGCTGAAGGGTTCTCGTGTGTCAAACCCGGCTGCACCGTTCACCGTTAATGAGGGGATTGTCGGCATATCGGAGTTGATGGGTGTGACGAGCGAGGCCCCAGTACGGATCCTGGAAAAAAAACAAGGATGCTCAGGACGAAAAAAGCTGAAGTGAGCTGAAGTGAGCTGAAGTGACTGTTGTCTTTGGCCTAGTTTGGGCTTCAGTTGTAAACTTAGTCTGTAGTTTTGGAGTCTTTAACGAACGCTCCGTCACATCTTACCCAGAACTTTAATTAAGGCCATGAGATGCTCGACTGAGGAGCGATCAGAAGAAGCGTATACATACAATTCTGATAGGACTCTTAAATCTTAAACCCAGAAAGTCACAGAAACATATTGTCTGATTTCAGCTGTCAACTCTGGTCTTTTTTAGTGTTAATATTTATTAATCCCTGGAGGCAAAATAGGAGGGATGGAGGGGGCGGAGATGTGTATCAAACTGCAGAAGTAATCACAGTCACAGCTAGTGTAGTATGACACACGTCCACCATGTTTGAAGATAATGTTTGGTTAGAGAACAGAGAGACAGACTCGGCTCTGAGGTCCGACTGTGATTGGATGTGTGTGGTAGATAATCATTACACGAGAAATAAAGCTGCCAACATCTACTCATCTGTACTTTATATATATATATATATATATATATATATATATCTTTTAAATTGGGCTTCATTTCATCAATTTCAGAGCCAAAAATAGTAAGTATTAGGTGTTTCCTGTCAGTTTTCACCATTTAATAAAAGAATGTTTAGATAATTAAAAGTCAGGATGTGCTTGAAGCCGACTAAAGATACATTTTCATACTTTTTTTGTATTTTTGGATGTCCATACTTGAAATTAAGAGGTGAGAAGCCTGCTGTCATAGAAAAGAATGAGACATGAAAGCCTTTTATGGTGTAGTCAAGTAGTTTTGTGAAGAAAATAGAGTTTGAGGGAGAAGGTCAAGTCATAATATCTGCAGACATTTTAAGGCATGAAGTGGGTGTGATTGTGTGATTGTGTGACTGTTGGTTTTGGAAAGTCAGATGCAGCCCCCCTGATTCCAACATAGGAAAGGTTTAATGGGAAGTGGTTTCAGATGCTGTTAGATGAAGTCTTTATACACCTTTTCCACCTTCTATCAACATGCAATCTGTATCTAGATATGTTAAATGGACACGTCATCAGGTCATTGTCTTTGCATTTCTACCAGGTATTAATGAGCTTTCTCTTTATATTTATTCTGCCCACATTGTGCACTAGTCTATACATGCAAAATAACAAATTGTAGGTGAAAAGCAGCAGGAAGAGATGTAGTTAAATGACCTTTTCAACTGTTCAAGGCTGCAAAGAGAGAGACTTCGACCAAGACTTTTATCAAACAAACAGACTTCAGATCAATGTTTAAATTCCCCTGTTGCACAAAGCCTTTGCCATAAGTCTGAGCAAATTAAGACCTTTTTTTTTTTTCTAACTTAAAAAATCCTGGCTGACCCTGCAGCTGCATTAAACTGCTCAGCGTCTTTCACTCCAGCAGCCTTCTGGAGAAATTCAACAGTAATAAAGAGAACAACAATACCAAAAACCTGTAGTAGAAGTTCAATCAGGTCAGAGTCTCTCCGCCAAAGAAAAAAAGGTCTGATGTTGTCACTGCTTTATATTTCCAACAGGTTAGAGTAAGTAAATATGAAAATTTCTTACAGTGCATCCAACATGGTCTAAATTTATAAATCTCATTCCAATGTTGCGTCTGTTTCATAGACTGTATATAAGAAATGGACGTAACATCCGTGACGTCACCCATTGGTTTGTGCTGCTCGGAGGCCAATAGTATCGGATCTGAGCAGCAGCTTCTTGAAAATTTCAGGTGCATGCTGGGAAAAATAAAAACATGGATTCTACTTATATGGGCATCAGGAGGAGCATGAGGCGCCCTCCTGAACCTGTGAACCAATCAACCTGTCAATCACGACGTAGCCACGCCCTAATGCATACCCTGCTTTATCGTCACATATAAAATCAGGGAGGCCAAAATGTCCCAAATGAACATCATACTGCATTGAAGAAGGCTTTAAACTAGCGATTGAGACCATAAACACATTTTGAAAACGTTTACTGAGGTTACAAATCAAGTGAGAAGTTGGTGAATTCTCCATTGACTTGTATAGAGACGAAAGTCCTTTTGACACCAAAACGGTCGCCCCCTGGTGGCCTTTTGATAGAATGCAGTTTTAAGTTACTTCCGCGTTGGCCTCATTTCAGAGGACCAGAACTCCCCGCCTGGTCTGTTTGCACGTTTTTCTCAGTTTTTTGTTGCTTAGGTCAAAATACTAATGAGTTTTCAGCATATCTGCCTCCTGACAGTAACTCAACAGTGTTAAAAAGGAAAAGCACTCTTTGAGCTAAGTGGACAGCACAGTTTTCCTCCATAAACCTGTGACAGGAGGGTCATGAGTTAGTTTGACCTCCTTCTTTAAGAAGTCAAAAGCTCCGGTCTGAAGAAGAGCAACATCTTCCTGAACCCTGAGAAGCAGCCGGATTAATCCCACACAGACAAATTAAATCCCACATGAAAGTGTGTGAGAGGATCTCATGATATGTTTTTAAGACCCACCAGCTGCAGTTCAGTCTGTGGCTGGAAGTGTCACAGCCGCTCACCTCTCCTCGTTTGATATGCTTCCCCTGCATCTTTTTTTCCCCTCTATCTACTTCCTGTGGGAACCGCGTTTGTCGAGCAGTGTTTCCCCCCCCACCCCCCCGACGAGCCCGACCGGGTCACGTCTGAACGAGCCGCCAACGTTGACAGCGTGTAAAGACACAAAGGTGAGGACAGACAATGAGGTGCGGCGATGGCGGGGTCCCGACCCGCCGAGGCGCGCTGAGCTTTGACGGTGACAGCGTCTTCCGCCGAGGATGTCGCCCTGACACATCGGGAGAAACAATGGAGGCCGAGCCGGGAGGATGTCACTGAGTAAATTAAAGCGGAGTCATCAGGGCTTCTTTGAATGAAGATGAAAATGTGTCACACACCTCTGTATTGTAGCTGTGTGGCCTTCAGGGACCAAAGAGAGAAAATTGGATTTCAGCTGGCAGTGTTGAACTGGAGGGCAATTTAAATGCATTCCTGGTGTCCATCGCTGAACATGTGTCCTTTAACAAGACCCCAGACTAAATGTGAAGCTTCCTGTTGAACACATTAAACAACTGAAGTGCTCAGAACAACCTGTGATAGTGAAATCTTATATAATATGGAATATAAAGACTTCAGGAATCAATCAGGAAAGGAAAAAATGTGGATCTGTCGCCTCTGTAGCTCCCCGATTTCAGACATATCCTCCATCATCATCTACTTCCTGTTCTGCCATCAGGTATTAATGTTTCTGAGGAAGCTGCAGTTAATGCATAAATGAAGCTAAAACATCAGATGAAATATTCAAGACTGTTTTCAGGAAGATTTCCAGGCCTTGGTTGTACAGTACAGTACAAAGCATTTAAAAGCAATGGATGATCTGCAAATGTCTTTTTTTCTCATTTTATTTTGTTACATTATACATCAATAAGTTTCAATCCAAATGTTGTGCAAAGTTGTTTTTTAATGGTCCATGGCTGAGCAGATAGAGTAAAGGGTTTTAAACACCCCTGCTGTTTTTATTCCTCATCTTTTGAGCTTTTCAGACATCAGAGGTGAGTAACAGAAAGACGAGACGAGACTAGTCCATGTTCAAATCAAGGTAGTTTTAGTTGGTTAAATGTAGCTGTTTACAATAATTAAAGATGTGTATCATGTAAAGCAGGCTATTGTTATATATCAGCAGTTATCACATGATCTCTGCATTTAAACGGCACCTTATCCACCTTTAATCAAGCGTACCATACTTAACTTTCTGGTGTTCTTAGTCTAATTTTTTATGAGTAAATTAAAAATGCATATTGAAGCAGATGCATGGATGTTTTAATAAGTATTCCCCACATAATTTATGAGTATTTGTGGTTAAAAAAAACAAATTTGCCTTCATTAATAAGAATTTTAATTAAGTTAGTAATTCTCTATTATGCTTTGTTTTGATCTATGATGTGCGATCGAACCCTTTCCAAGCAAGTCCACACTTTAAACTTACACAATTGAATGTAAGGAGTAATATCTGCATCCTTCATTAAGGAATAATCTTTCAACAGCTACAACAGCAAGATAAAAACAGAAAAAAAGAAGTCTAATTTTAGCACCCAAATCACTTTAGTCTCATGTTTTTGTTAACATAAAGAAAACATCCTTCCCTGTAGGAAATGTGTGTTTAAGTCAGGTGATTAAAGGCAGTTAAGTGCAGAGTAATGACCTCTGATCCTGTTTGATCTCAACTCTCAGTTCTCATACTCTCGCAGTGGAAAAAAAACATGCAGGTCGTCTTTTCTTTTCTTTTCTTTTCTTCCGATAGCTTTCACACCGCTGATTAAACTCAAAGCTGAGCTCATCGTTTCTCCTCCACATCCTGAAGGAAGCTGTTTTCTCCCCTTCGTCCTCGCACACATTTCCAGGCCTGTCCACTTCTCTCTCTCTCTCTCTCTCTCTCTCTCTCTCTCTCTCTCTCTCTCCTCCCCCCTTTCCCTCCATCTCAGGGAATTCACTTCACTTTAATTGTTTGACAGTCTTTTCCTGCCTTTATGCCACGGCCGCAGAAGGTACCGAGGATTTTTCCTCCTTTTTTGAGGCATTAATAACATTCCGCTCGACTGATTCCCCGGGGCACAACCTCATTATGGCTTATAGGCAGAAAAAAATAAACTGTCTGTACCGCCTGGCAGCTTTTTTCCCTCCTTTTTCTCAGAGAAATGAGGAGTTGGTGTAAAGTGCCTGCTTATAAAGCGGTTGTCTTGTTGCTAACTAAAACACATGTCCAGGGTGTTATCTGTTTCCATGACAGGAAGTGAATGGCTGCTGTTGACGGCAGTCTGCACTGGGTGGCAGCACTGTGGGTGAAATTACACAAGAGGACGACTGCAGGCTGATTTCAATGTGGATATCTGTATAAAAGAGTCATTTTTTAGTAGGAAGAGCTTTATTTGAGTTAACATAGATTATGTATCTGTCCTTATCTGTTTGGTTATTACAGGATTCAGTTCATTTTATCTAACTTTTATCTTATTTTGCATCATAAATTTCAAGATGTGATTTAAATCTGTGTGTGTTGAGTCATTTAGGATCATAGAGCATGCTGTCCTGAGTTTTCACCAAGTTTCAGAGACATAAAAGATGAAGAAATGAATCATATTTTAGAAGTTAACAGTGTGAATGTTGGTGTAAAGCAGACAGGCAGAGTTGATAGATGTCAGATGGATAGATGGATGGATCGATGATGACAATTTACCGAAGAAATTCATGCAAACTCAACTTTTGACCATATAAATCTTGAAAAATGAAGAATAGTCTGCAATTAGGTTCTTAAAAAGTGCAAAAATAATTGTGATTATAGTGAAATTGTCTCAAAATATTTGTGTGTTCTCATTTTAGTAGAAAAAATGAGTCGATTGCTTCTGAAAAAGATCAGAAAATAGTGAAAAATGCACATTAAAAGTTCCTAAATTGTCTAAGAGCAGTCCAGAAGTCAAATATATTCAGTTAAAAATCATAGAAAAGAAAAAAAAAGAAGCAAATATTCACATTGTAGGAGCTTGAGCAGCTTATTTCTGCTTCATAAATAATGATTAAATACAGTTTATATCACTGTTGACTTATTTCAGAGACCTACAGGCATGAAATACCACTTTAAGGATACCTAGAAATATCACACAGTCCCTCTTTAAATCTAAATAACAGCAGCAAATATTCAACATACCATAAAAACAGCCTTGTAACTCCAGTTTTGGTGATTTTTTATTTTACAGCGTATTTTATCACCGCATCATGCTCAGGTTTATAAAACGCACTACTATAAAAAAAAAAATACAAGCTTTTTCTTGAGCTTTCATGAGAACACGTGTCCATGAAAGTGAGCTGCTGACAGATCTGTGAGGAGAGAATGATGAATGTTGTGTGATTGTGTAGAAAGCTCAGGCTAAAGGTAGAAAAGCTGAAAATACACTTTATTCCTACTGAACTTCTGTATTTAAGGTCAAGAATTAACTTTTACACATTAAGTTTTCAGCATGCATTAAATATTTTAAACAGGACTTCAAAGTAAATTATCCAAAAAGTTAAAAAAGAACTTCCTTCACATGTAAAATGAGTTTTCAATAAAAATCAAATCATCCGAGAGCCGACAGCACATCAGTATTTATCAGTATTTTGATCTGATTCGCTTTATTCAAACTGGAAGCCGGCCAGTCGGCTGCTGTCGGACTCGCAGCGGGTCTTGGGGTCAGGGGTCGAGCGCTTCGCCCCCAAAGGGCAGCCGGGCATCGGCGGGGTCGAGTCGGAGAGTTCGTGCTCATTGACGGCGAGCAGGAAGGGCCAAAACGTGCGGCCGACTGACAGCCGCTTTGAATATTACAAGTGAAATATTACCACTTGTAAAACGTCACCTTTGTGGCTTTATGGGCAACCGGCTGACATCCGCTGATCTCCAGTTTGATCTTCTGGTTATAAACCGGCTTCCTCACAAACTCAACAAAGGAAGGGAGGTTTTAGTGTTAACTTTTATAAAGAACAAAGCTATATGAAGGGAAAATATTCATGTTAACTTCAGTATATTAACAATGTTCTTTAAGGTTTATTCATTTATACTCCAAATATCTTTGTCAGGATAAGATTTTTTAGATTAAAGTATGTTTTTTGTTCCCTTTTCTGTGATTTTTAGCACTTAAATGAACAAAAGGAGACTGCAAAAGTGACTCTTCTTCATCTTTGTTTCTGTTTTTTCAGCCACATTTCAATTATAATCACTTTCCGTTACTCTTGTGTAGTAGTTTACATCTACAGTGAATATTAAATAAGTTTTAGTTTAATAATCTGGAAGAAATGATTAAAGCATGCTGGCCTGAATAAACGAGCATTAGCAGATATTATTAAAGTCTTTTAAAAACTACAGATTGTGTATAAAGACGGACGTAGCGAGATGAAGTGAAGCTGAGAGTTACGTCTTATGGTCGGTGCCATTTTTACGTTTGGAGCCAGTAGCTTCCACATAAGTAGGCCTCACTAGCTCGGACCCAAGCTAACACTAACGTTAGCTACTGTAGCTAAACTGTGCTAAAAGGGCAGGTATCATAATCAAGTGACATTAAACTTGCGACAATAGTTCGTCTCAGTTTGAGCCCCGCAGGTGATGCCAGCTGTCAATCAACACCCACGTAGCAGACATAAAAGCTATTATAAGTCTTGAAATGTATTATTAATGGAGCAATAATGTCTAAAATGACCACCAGCATGCTTTTAGAGGGTCTGAATTTAGAGATTGAGACGAGAATGACTCTTTTAAAAAAGATTATTGACTCAGTATTTCTAGAGAGAAGTCGGAGCCTGAAGTTTCTTTGGAGTCGGCATCATGTTGATAATAACTAAACTGATCTGTGTGGATCAGTTCAGGCAATGGCCACTGATTGATCCTATTGAACATTAGCTGGCAGTAAATAATCAAAGCATTACGTTGCAAATATGGGGATAAAAAGGTTGTAGTTTGCTTCATTCTCACAATTTTTGTTCATTTTCTTCCAATAAATAACAGTATTCTCATCTAAAATGAGTCAAATGTGGGCTAAAAGTCTATAAAACAGTATGAACATGTAGACTTTATCCTGATACACTTGTCTAAAATGTGCTTTTGAAGATGTTTCATTCGTCTTTCCACCCGACAGCACTGCCATATAAAATGACTGACGGTTTTATCCGATGCAGAACATAAAAATCTGAAGTCTACAAACACTCCCTCCTCCTCCCACACACAGCAGCAGACCCAGGCTGTCGCTGCCTGAATGCACACAGTGATTGAATATTCAATATATAGCAGATTTATCATATATATATGCCATTTGAAACATGCACAGACGCCTGCTTGGCTGTCCGGTCTCTTTGTCCTGTCACTATTTTAGTTGTCAGCTTCTTCTTCTTCTTCTTCTTCACTGAGACAAATTCCTGCACACTTAATGTAATGTCTGTTTTCTAAAAAGGCTTTTCTTGCACTCAATTTATATTCATTCAGTTAAATTAAGGGTTTGGTTTGTTGGAGAGGAGTTAAGCGTCAATACGACTTCAATCAAGCCGCATGAATTTCAGTGAGCATCCAGTGAAGGTCTGCATCAAATCTCACTAATGTGCCTCCCAAACAGATTTTTTAGCTTTCTTGTTATTGAGTGAAGGGTTGTAATTAAAGGCAGGTTCACATCGATGAATATGGGTTATTTAGCTCAAAAGATAATTTCTGCTGATGCTTTACATAATCCTTAAAATATACAAGGAAGCTCTGCTCTTGAGTTAAAAAAAATATAAATTAATGGGGAAGGCTAATGGACATGTTGATGGCATTTCGGTAAACCTAATAAGAATTGATTCTTGGTTGTGAGAACATTTTCATCCCTCAAACCTCCTCCCTCCCCCCGTGCTTTACATGTGTAATGAACCTGCCCGAGCATTGATCAAAAACAAAAATTGGAGGAGTAAATCTGCTTAAAAAGCCCATCTCCCCCACGTCTGCCTGGGCTTTGTCCTGGCAGCGAGCTGGCCAGCACTTACCGAGGTGCTATATGTCTCTTAAATTACTAAATTGCCTTCTGGCCCCCGTGCTTTTTTTTTTTTCCCCCCGCGATGGTTTGCGGGCATTAGTCGAAAGTTTTTCCCGCAAATATTTAATCCTCGCCGTGACTGACAATGTTGTCAGACCTCCGGACGGGTTTTACACCGTTATTACAAGCGCTCCTCCGTCCGTGGCACTTTGGATTATTCAAGATTATGTTGTAATCCCTTTAATCCTCATTGCATTAAGATTTCAGTCAAAATACGGCAACAGTAAAGTAGCACTCAGAAGCAATGAGGTCTTAAGCAGGAGGCGTCATGATTGGGCAAGCCGCCTTCATTTCCTCCCTTTTTTTCTCCTCTTTATTTATTCTCCGGTCTTTTTTTCTACATTGTCAATAAAGCTGAGCAACAGATACGTATTTGCTTTTTCAAACGCGACAATGATTTATTCCGGGCGGTGAAACCCATCTCCAATCACTGCGGAGGAAAACACATATTTACCAGCTCGCAGTGTCGAGGCGAAGCAAAGACAAACTGAGGGGCGGGAGGGGCGGGGGGGGTTGGCGTTCACAAGCACACTGAGCACCCGAGTCTCCTCCAGCTTGTGTCTGGGAACTTTTCTGATGAAATATTTGTCTCCGGCGGTGCGTCCTGTGGTTACTGTTCAACTGTTTCTCCCTTGACTGAAGTCCTCCCGCTGCTCTATACAGCCCTTATCTCTCCTCGCTTGACTTCCCGCCATGCCAGAGAGCTTCCAGCAGACTCCTCTGTCTGCGTCTCGAAGCTACATGAATAAAACAATCCCTCAACTTTAAAACTATGGCTTGTTTTGTGGTTTTTGTGTCTTTATGGATCTATAAAATACAAAATCCACGTCGTGCAGCTGCGTGAGTCTTGACAGGATGCAAATCCACGCAAATAAGGCCGGTTTTTTTTTGGAATAAGCTGAAGTCACTTTATTTACAAATCATAATAAAATCATGTGGATCCTGATGTAATATTCAACAAATGACTCTCCACAAGGCCTGATCAGATTCATTTCAACCCTCTCTGTCCTCTCATATAAATACTAGAGGACGATTGTTGCTGCTGCTTAAAGTTTGAAGTAAACTTGTGTTGCTCTAAAGCACCTTTAACCCTTATTTACCTGTGAATTTCATATTATTAGACCTTATTATCTCTTAAGAAAAACACTCATCTCTGCAGCATCACTGAAACTTTTTCAGGTCAAAATAAGCCACTTAATTTTCATTTCACAAAACAATGAACATTAATACTCTCTTTATATTCTAATAGAAACCATTTAATGAAGTCAAGCAATGTCAAAACTACTGAATTCTTTACAGATGCAAAATATGTCAAATTAAACTGCATAAATAATGTATAAAGTAATGCAACATATCAGTTTTATTAGCGTATAAAATGATGGAGCAGCTATAAAATTGTTTGCATTAACATATGTTTCATAGAGTAGGTGTTAAGTGGAGTCTTGGAACAAGCAGATAAACCTAAATGTACCATTTTAAAGCAAATTTTGAGGTGAGTTAACTGAAAAGGGAGATTTCTAAAGGGAAAGAAAAGGATTAAAGTGATGAAATTTAGCAAGTAGATCCAGTGTGGAAAGATCTAACAGTGGATAAACATTAGAGATAGAATAAAGTCTCATATTGAAGTAGAAATACTTGCTTTTACTGCTGCTATTTTACTCCAATAGAATAAAAAAAACAGCTAAAAGTAGGAAATATGAAAAACAAGAAAGTGAATCTCAGCTATATTTTAGGAAAGAAAGAGTATTAAATCAGATTTTTTGTTCCTGGAAACTGTTAAAGAATAAGATCTTAAGCTTCAACACTAAACGAAAATGAAAACAAGATTATTTTAATTAAAAAGTAGAGTCAGTGAACGATGTAAGGTCACCTTCCTCGTGGACTGACCATTTGCTCCAAACAGCTCCTCAGAGAGATATGTGCTGTTTTTAATTCCTTTTTATCCGTACTGACATGTTTTCACTTGTATTAAAGAGCTTGGAGGCTCAGGAAGAAAAGAATATGATCAGGTCTGAGGGAGATTTATAACAGCATCATCCTTAATTTGATCACTGACGCTCCACTGAAGAAGAAGGAGAAAAGCCTCCTGGAGACGTTCTGTGTTTTTCCGCCCTTTTTTTTTTTGTCTGATCTGGAAGATACTTGACGGGTTCTGTTGCTTTGTTTCGGGGAGGGCTTGGGAAACGCTCGGAGGTGAAAGGAGAAAGCGGGTACTTGTCGGTGCCGTTGCTCTCAACTTCAAACCCCTTTAAGATCTCTAACGCCTCAGAGTCAGACTTCAAACTGGCAGCGAGACGTTGAGAGAGAGAGAGAGAGACGAGCAGGGTGATCCTGAGCCGAGCAGATCTTGTTCTCGGTGCTACAGGCCAGCCGTGTCTCTGCGTGTGTGTGTTCGTGTTGGTGAGGTTGTCTCGACTCCGTACCGTTTTGCGTTGAGGTTAGCGGGAGAGTCGGGGGGGCAGCACCAGCAGCAGCAGCAGCAGCAGCCACAAGGCACGAGGAACGGAAACAGAAACGACCTACAAAGAGCTTTTATATCATTAACTTGTTTTGCCAAATAATGTTTGGGAGGAAATGAAGTTGCTGTTCCAGTCAGGAAGTGTGATGTCATAAGAAGGAGAGGACTTTGGCGCCAAAGAGCAGAGTTAATGTCTAGTATCCCACATTGTGTTGGGCCACTAAGATACTTGGTCAAAGTTAAGGAAAGCATCTTGTGTTATGTTAATTTATTTTAGATATTATAGGCTTGACCACACAAATACAGATAGTTTCCCCCTCTATTTAATCAAAGTATTTCTGTCCACACACACAACCTTCCTTATGCAAAATACCCTAAAGGACTACAACGGCGTTAAACTACATTAATTATATGTTAAATACCAAAGAAGAACATTCTGAGTTTATTTTCATTTGGCAGTAAGTTTCAGGTATATGTTTATTACACAAAGCAACAATGGATATGCTCAAAATTATGGTGTGACGTCAGTTTAAGGTGGTTTAAGGCAGTTTAAGGTGGTTTAATGTGGTTTAAGGCGGTATGATGTTCATTTGGGACATTTTGGCCTCCCTGATTTTATATGTGACGATAAAGCAGGGTATGCATTAGGGTGTGGCTACGTCGTGATTGACAGGTTGATTGGTTCACAGGTTCAGGAGGGCGCCTCATGCTCCTCCTGATGCCCATATAAGTAGAATCCGTGTTTTTATTTTACCCAGCATGCAACTGAAATTTTCAAAATGGCGCTGCCCAGATCCAAAACTATTCGCTTCCAAGCAGCAGTCCACAAACCAATGGGTGACGTCACGGATGTTACGTCCATTTTATATACAGTCTATGGTTACTCCTCATACTCCCTCTTGAAAGTAAGAAAGGCTGCATCAACCTTAAAATAACACCATCTCATCGTGTTGGTATGTAAAGCGTATACTCGTGCAGACGACACAAACACTGCCGGGGCTGAAGGATCCGAGCCACCCACACTGTGAAAAACAAACGGCACTCTGGGAACTCAGAGGCGCTTTTGATACTGTTGATGCCCCAAAGTTTAGGAGAACTACCTCTTCTTCTATCTTGTGGCCTTTTGACTTTGTAAAAAAGAGAGACGAGTGGACTTGTGTGGCAGTATGTCTGACTGGCTCGCTGTGGTTTTATATTCAAGGGGGTAAAAGTAGGTTACAGTTTGCTTTTAGGACATGTAGCTAACCCGTTGACCCCCTGGTTTTGATCCTGCTCCCAGACCCCTTCAGCAGCAACATACACACACTTCTCCCTCTGACGGTCGCGGCCTCCAGGACTCTGCTACCGGTGTCAAAGTGCACGAGCAGCCCGGAGAAGCTTTCACATAGTGGCAACACTCAAACAGCCGCCCATCCTTCCCTCCTCTCCTCTCCGACCAACTGACGCCCCGCAGATCTGTTTTTTTTTCTCCGAGCTTGTCCCCAACGCTCTGTCCTTGTTACCGCCGTTATCTCCGTCTCCGTTGTGGCAGATGAAGCGGCCCCCCCCTCCGCCCCGGTTGAAGCTGAAGAAGTTTGAGTTGGGTTGAGTCGGGGAGGCTGGCGTTTTTGCCTTTGGATGACCCCCCCCCCCCCCCCCCCCCCCCGATCATGTTGACAAAAAACAACAACAACAGCGGCGGTGGTTGCTCCTCACCCTAAAATATGTCCCTGTGATTACGCTCAAGGGTTAAACTGACATGAAGACTATTAAAGAGTGTTTGTCCCCCAACTGTCCAACTGTATACAGTAAGTCATGCCTCATTTATTTATCCTTAAATATGAAACTAAATACTTCCTAATTAATGCTTCTGAGGGTCAAACCTGATTCTTTATTTGCAGTTTCAAGTAATTCGGAGGCTTTAAAACCTGCATTAACTGAAGTTATATGCTGAAACAGTTACTCATCATCATCATCATTCATTTGGAGTTATGTTTCTGTCCACCTGCTGAATCTAAAGTCTAATATTCACTCTCTTTTAGGTCTGTTTTCACTCTCTACTGCTAACTCCTGAGGGAAACATCTGGCTCTTTAAGCTGCTAATTGCTCCACTATGTTCACCTGCTAGTCAAAAAGCTAACTGTGGCTGTTTGGTGATGTGCAGGTAGTGTACAGTGAGGTTTTTATAGCTTTGTTTTATCTAAAAATGACACTATGAGAGCAGCTGAGAGTGAACCAAGACAGTAAAGTTGCAGCCGGACAGCTAAACAATGAGCTTGAAGGAAGGATGGAAGGGAGGAAGGAAAAGAGGGGGGAAGGAAGGGAGGAAAGGAAAGGAAAGAAGGCAGGGAGGAAGGAAAGGAAGGAAGGAAGGATGGAGGAAAGAAGGAAGGAAGGAAGGTAGGAGGGAGCGAGGAAGGAAGGAAAGGAAAGGAGGAAGGAAAGGAAGGGAGGAAGGATGGAGGAAAGAAGGAAGGAGGGAGGGAGGGAGAAAGGAAAAGAGGAAGGAAAGAAGTAAGGAAGGAAGGAAGGAGGGAAGGACAGAAGGAAGGAAGAAAGGGGGATGGAGGAAGGAAAGAAGGAAGGGAGGAAAGAAAAAGAGAAGGAGGGAGGAAGGACAAACTGAAAGAAGGAAGGGAGGAAAGAAGGAACAGTGATACATTATACAAAAAATATCAAGTATAGCCACTTTAAAGGTTTTAAGCCTGTTTCCAACACTTTTAAAGTTGCATTTTTCTCGATTCTTCTGCAGGAAACTACTTTATTTCTCATTTATAGACAGAAATTCATCTTCAGTGATTC
Organism: Scomber scombrus; assembly: GCF_963691925.1. NCBI lineage: Eukaryota > Metazoa > Chordata > Actinopteri > Scombriformes > Scombridae > Scomber > Scomber scombrus. The sequence continues at coordinate 1,890,365 of NC_084993.1, read as the reverse complement.
TTGGTTAGTACACTTCTTCACCCCTTTTAGTAATGCACTGTGTAATCAGATGAGAAGTTGGTGATTCTGGTACAAATTAGCACAGTCAGAGCTGAATATGAGTCAAATATGCAGTTTATTTTGGGGCACGCTGCTAAAGACATTCTGTGTGTAACTGAGTCATAGTTTGATTTTTGCTAAAAATAAGTGAAGTTTTTGTTTTCCTGTAGATTGTAGAGCAGCTGTTTTGTTGCAAGAAAATATATTTAGAAGCAAACTGCGGTGAGAAATGAGTCCAAGATGCAGATTTGAGTCCAGCATTGTGTCGTCATCCTTAAATAACTCATCATACTATCTTATCCAGGTCAGCCAGAAAGTTTAATAGCTGTTAAGAGCACCAAACCCTGACCCTTTTCTGAGTGTTGTCCTTCATCAAACTAGCAGCAGGAGTTCAGTAAGTTTGTTAAGATTTAAGCTCTCTGCATTTTTTGAGGTTTCCAGTTAAAGAAAACAGGTCGCCAGCGTGTTTCGAGCCGGTATCCGGAGAGCTTTCCAGGGAACACTTGCGTGAAATGTGCGAGATGTTCCGGCCAGCACACTCGTGTTTCTTTTCCAGTTTATACGAGTCGCAGTATACACATGCCATAACACAGAAATATTTTGTCAATAGGCATATACAAAGCACTCTTTGGGCCACAGGAGAGCCATGAGAGAGTGTCCAATGTTTTTAAGAGGTCGATTCTGTGTTAAAAACAATGGGCAGTAAAAAAATCCCCTCGCTGGAGGAAAATAGCCACTTTCACCGCGGCTCCCAGGATGAGTGTTTACACATGCTCAGCTGGATCCGTCGGACCCCACCTCGCTGCCGACCTGCGCCGCCGTACAAATAAACAGGAAGGCCACAGGCACTTGGATGAAGGCCACACTCATAATTCACCAAAAGCAGTATATTTTACAGAGGGCCGGGGCGCTTTGGTGTGGCTCCAGCAAAAGGAATAAACTGTTAATCCATAAAAAGGCACACTGGTTATGCGATACAGCACTTAGGTGCCATATGAAAGCTCCATATCCTTTTAGCACTGGCCTTCTATGAGCAGCGCCAGTTGATTTGGATGGAAGTTAAAAGGGAACTGTTAACAATGGGGATCATATAACATGGACGTTATGGTTGTTTGTTAGAAGCATATTTATGTGCGAGGGGAAAAACTGCAGTTATGGAAAAGCTGGACACTTTATTGCAGGGTACAGAATATGCACGAGTATAAAAATGTCCAAAAACAGCTGGCATCTCAATGAAGTTCTCTCCACAAAATTACTATTTCCATCAAACCGCTGACTGTAAGCTCATGTAATTTAGCACGATGTTGAAATCTGACACCTTTTTTTTGGAGGAAGCTCTGATTGACAGAAAGTGTTTATCTCGTTAGTGGGGAAACAATAGCAGAAAATTGCCTTTTTAAAGCCGATGTTTCAAGTTGTCTACAAGCTTGAGTGACGACTATCCCCCCCCCACCCCCTCCCCCCTCCTCCTTCCCTCCAATCTCTTCATTTAAGAAGCCAAAACCGTGCCACAAAAGAGAAAAACCGTCCAGATCTTCTTCTCTCCACGCTACACTTAGACGCTCAAGACGAACATGAAAAGCAATCTTCAAAAGCTATCTTTATCCCTCTGCAGTTTTTGAAGTGCCGAAATTAAAGTTGCATATGGATGCCATCAAGACGCGAGCCACTCGGAGGGGAGAGATTAGCGACAACGCCAGGCATCTGTGCATTCCTAAAAGCATGTGTGTGTCCTGGTCGGCACAGCTGACAGCGACGAGAGGGGGCCGATTCATCCGCACAGATCAGGCCGCGATAATCTGAAATTGCCTCTTTTCAAAAGATCTCTAAGTCCAGACTTGGGTTACAGTAGACGAGTCACAGCAGCGGTGTCATGTGGTCAACATTTCATGGAAGCTCGATGAATTATCCCGCCAATCAGTATCAAAGGTCTTAAGAACCAGTTCAGTGAAATAGAGCGAATTTTCATCAAGTTTATAAACTGTAACTTGTTTTAATAGATCATCAATAAACTAAAAGGTTATTCTGATTTTATATTATTCTTAGTAAACAACTTATTTAGCTATTTTAATGCATGTAATAGGTTTTAAAGTTGTAATTTATGGGAATTATTAATGCTTTGATCATTTTTTGGGGTTGCCAGGTTGGTTGAAGACACAATTTGAAGCCTTTTTCATATATTTACAACTCCAGATTTAAATGGCAAATAATAAGAAATAAACACTTTCCAATAAATATTAAGTTACTGACAATAAAGTTACAGGTTTCTGCTTTTCTAAAAACATATCTGCAGGTGTAAATGGTAATAAGTTGTAGAGATTTTCCAGAAGGATAAGTGGTCAAATACTAAATACTAAATAAGAAGAAAAACTGAATACTAAATACTAAATACTAAAATAAGAACAACAAGGTCTGAGGATGAGGCTGTGTGATAAAGTGCAGAAATAAAATAAAAGTAAAAATAAACCTAAAAACATAGTGCAATATACAATTTTTAGTGAATTTAGTCCAGGCTGTGGCTATGAGGGTCCTTTTTATTGCCAGAAAATGTCTTATTGGTGAATTAAAAAGCAAAATCAAAACTTTCACAGAGCATATATGTCAACAAAAGTAACTTTTGCTAGCTGGTTATGTTGAAAAATGCTTTTTGGAAAGCAGCAAAACATGGATATAAGTTTTCTTACTGCTGATTTATTTAATACTCAATCTAAACAAGTATTTATTTGGAATATGCAAAGTGTCTTACAAGTTCTACATTGACACAAAGATGATAAATACCTAAGATTATCCAATCAGAAGATGACCTGATTGATCAATTTGATGCTATTTGATGCATAAATCCCAAAATCACACATTTCCTATAAAGGACTTTACAATAAAACTCTTCTCAAACCCAGAAGAGGAAAACATACTGACACAGAAGTCCATGAATACATCTTTCTTTTTTATTATTATTAAAGAAACCCAATCTGAAAATGATCCAAGGACAACTGGACCAAAAATAGACCAAATATAATTAGAGTTTATTCAAATGATGGTTGACCCAAATGGATCATTCACCATCACTGGCAGCAGCACGATGTTGCATCAATTGACAAAACAGCTTCATCCAAAACCAGCAATGAATGAAACCTAATATGTTATTTTATCCTGAGCTGCACAGTTTAAAACCTTTAAAACAGAAATTTACATCTCATTAAAAAAAAAAGGTGCGTCACACATTGCATAACTGTAAAAAAGCTTAAAAAGAGTCAAAAATAAGTAATATAATCATCATGAATGGAACAGCAGACTCTTAATATTTAAAGTTTGGTGCATTACTGATGTAAAAAGTGTTAATAAGCATTTATTAATGTCATTAAGCCTCCTGTTGTCCTCGAGTCAAGGAAGGAAGGGAGGAAGAAGGAAGGAAGGAAGGATGAAAGGGAGGAAGAAGAAGAGAAAGGGGGGAGGAAAGAAGGAAAGGAATAAGGAGGGAGGAAAGAAGGGAAGGAAAGGAGGAACGAGGAAGGAAAGGGGGATGGTAGGGAGGAAGAAGGAAGGAAAGGAGGGAGGAAGGAAAGGAGGGAGGAAGGAAGGAGGAAGGAAGGGAGGAAAGGAAAGAAGGAAGTGAGGAAGGTAGGAGGGAGAAAGGAAAAGAGGAAGGGAGGATGGAAGGAAAGAATGACAGAGGAAAGAAGGAAGGAAGGACAGAAGGATGGAAGAAAGGGGGATGGAGGGAGGAAGGAAGGAAAGAAGGAAAGGAGGAAGGAAGGAAAGGAGTGAGGTAGGAAGGAAGGAAGGAGTAAGGAGGGAGGAAGGACGGAAGGAAGGAAGGAAGGAAAGGAGTGAGGTAGGAAGGAGTAAGGAGGGAGGAAGGAAGGAAGGAAGGAAGGAAGGAAGGAAAAGAGGAAGGAAGGAAGGAGGGGAAGAACGAAGGAAAAATTAAAGAAAGAGGGAGGAAGGAAGGAAAGAAGGAACAGTCAAAAAAGATGGGGTCCATTTGACCCGGGAGGACGACACAAAGGTTAAATAAGTCTTTACACACAGTTTTTCTGATATAAACCCTCAGCTGATGCATTCTGGGATATATTAGACCATCAGGACATACCGACCCAACCGCAAACGGGGCAGCAGGAAATATTTCACAATTAAATATAGGCCTGCAGCAGGATGGGGCTTACAAAATACACCTCTTTTGCAATATAAACAGGATTTTCATCTAAATTGTGTACACAGCCGCAATAGTTCAGCTGGAGAGGCTCAGGTCTTAGCTCACTAATATGGCAAACAGTATCGATGCGGATATCACTCACGCAGACCCCAAAGTAAATACAACCCCGGCGATTCATCCAAGGTAACAATTGAGGTTGTGTACGATATGAAGGAATGCAACAAAAAAAAAAAAAGCCCCATTAAAATGCTAGTTCAAATATTTATATTTCGTTTTCGGTATAAATATAACAAAGTTTCACAGTTCTTGGCATTGTTTGGAAGGGCAAGGAACCCGCTCGCTTTATAAATGAGAGGTCCGTGACAGGTGGCGATGCAAAAATGAAGAGCGTCGGGGGCCTGAAGGTAAACAGAGCGCTGCAACAATACGGACTGATGTGTTTGGAAGCGGAGCAGCAGCGGACCGTAGCGTCGCGGCGGCATATTTCACGAGACTGAGTCAGAGAGGTTTTTTATTGCCTTTCGGTCCCGTACACACACACACACACACACACACAAACACACACACACACACACACACACACACACACACACACACACACACACACACACACACACACACACACACACCGAAGGGGAATGGCTCTTCTGTCCTGGATGGATTTCACTATTTGACTTGTTCTGTTCTTTTCCTCCAGCGTTCACAGATTTAAACATTTCCGAGGGTGTGTGTGTGTGTGTGTGTGTGTGTGTGTGTGTGTGTGTGTGTGTGTGTGTGTGTGTGTGTGTGTGTGCACAACCCGATCACACCCCACTTCTCCTTGATGTGTGGCGTATACAGGACTTGTACACACCAGAAACACACTTCTCACCCTCACCGACACACACACATACAGACACACACACACACACACACACACACACACACACACATACACACACACCCACACACATACACCCAGACACACACACACACACACGCACCCACACACATACAGACACACACACATACAGACACACACACACACACACACACCCACACAGACACACACACACACACACCCACACACACACACACACACACACACACACACACACCCACACAGACACACACACACACACACACCCACACACACACACACACACACACACACACACACACACACACACACACACACACACACACACACACACATATTCCCATTGCTAGATTTACTAGCTCCATTTAAAAAACACCATTAATCCCCAAACTTGTATCTTAAACTAATAAAAACTTCCACATTTGCACAGGTAACACAACACAAAACACATGAAAGGAACAAAATATGAGATAAAGGAGGAAAACATTTATATTTATATTACTTTATTATTTGCTTTTAACTGGTTTCAAACATGGCTGCAATGAATATTAAGCCTAAAAATCAACTCTTGGGTAGATTTCCCTTAGAATCCGAAAAACAAGAACTTTCCCAGATATTCAACACTTGCACAGCTCGGACTATATTGTATTAAAGAGGCACCAGAGTGCAGTTTATGCAGTGATACTTGTGAAATAATGTGTCTAAAGGGGAATTAATTACAGCTATAGCAGCGACTAACAGGCCACAATATATCCAGAGTCTAACTAACCCAACGTCTCTCTAGCTGTCATGCTTCATTTGACCATTTGAAGGAAGCTGAGTGTTGATAAAGTCGTTTTTTAGCAGCATCAGCTTCTAGTTTCTCTGCATCTGTCTCATTTTTTGCAGAGTGTGAGAGATGCAGGTTGAGCTTCACCTTCAGCTGTGACACGTCGACGGTGTCTCACACTCCTTTATCGTCTGTGAAAGCTTACACGACGGTGATGTGACCTCATCAGGATTCACTCTCTCCCGGCTCCCATCGGTCCCCGAATCCTGTCACATTAAGTCTGTTCTCACATAAGCTGCTCCGATCATCACATCCTGACTACTAGTACTGTGTGGAAGAGGTGTTTGAAGTGGGCTATAGTGCCTGTCGGTGTTGTGTATCATGCAGTGGGACCTGAGTCATGTGCAGGTATCTTTTATCGGCATCTGTATGATTCGTAAAAGGCTTTTCAGGAAGGTTTTAAGCATTTTGACACACAAGCAATGCTGTATATATGCTCTATTACAACATATATATATGCTGTAATAGAGCATTAAATGTAAGGTTGCAGCATAAAATAATGATTTGCTTTAAAAATCATTAAAAGGACATACAGGGCAAATGAAAGATTACAATTTAAAGTGCTTTGAAATAAGAGTTCAATAATAATAAGCACAGGAGAAGAAGAAGTGTTTTTAACCTTTGTGTCTTCCTCCCGGGTCAAATTGACCCCGTCTGTTTTGACTGTTCCTTCTTTCCTCCCTTCCTTCCTTCAGTTTGTCCTTCCTCCCTCCCTCCTTCTCTCTTTCTTTCCTCCCTTCCTTCGTTCCTTCCTCCATCCCCTTTCTTCTTTCCTTCTGTCCTTCCCTCCTTCCTTCCTTCCTCCCTTCCTCTTTTCCTTTCTCCCTCCCTCCCTCCTTCCTTCTTTCCTCCATCCTGCCTTCCTTCCTTTCCTTCCTCCCTTCCTTCTTTCCTTTCCTTTCCTTCCTTCCTCGCTCCCTCCTACCTTCCTTCCTTCTTTCCTCCATCCTTCCTTCCTTTCCTTCCTCCCTTCCTTCTTTCCTTTCCTTCCGTCCTCACTCCCTCCTACCTTCCTTCCTTCCTTCTTTCCTCCATCCTTCCTTCCTTTCCTTCCTCCCTTCCTTCTTTCCTTTCCTCCCTTCCTTCCCCCCTCCTTTCCTTCCTCTCTTCCTTTCTCCCTCCCTTCCATCCTTCCTTCTTCCTCCCTTCCTCCCTTGACTCGAGGACAACAGGAGGGTTAACCTGATTTCAGTTCTGCTGGTAGTTTGTTCCAGTTGTGTAAAAGCTGCTTCACCATGTTTAGTCTGAACTCTGGGCTCCACTATCTGACCTGAGTCGGTAGATCTCAGAGCTCTACTGGGTTTATACTCTACTAACATGTCAGATTGATGATATAAAACACTGTGAAAGTCTCAGAGGTTGGAAATCCCGTTAAACTAAAGCAGAAACCAGTCAATCTTCCTTCTATCTTTCTAAGGATATGTGAGCTTTATACCTACAAACACACACCGTAAAGTCCGTCCTCATCCTCACCACCATCAGTTTTCATGGTGCCCGGTCTCCATAATGAACCGGAGCGACTTAAATAGCCGGCGTCGTCGAGGCCAGCCGACCTCGCACCGGAGCAGAGATCAATAGGAGGCAGCTTTGATAATCGCTGAGCGCTTCATTAAAGCCACGGCAAGCTCGTCAAGGATGCTCCCCTTCCCCTCCTCCTCCCCTCCTCCTCCTGTCGCACCCGTGTCGCATCAGAGGCCTGCACGAGAAACACTTAAAACTTCTCTCCACTTCTCTTCCCGTGATGGTAGGAGGAGATGAGCGAGGCATCAAAGCCAGTTAATTTGCCCAGTTAGGGGAAATCTGTCAGCGCTTAGAAAAACCTTAAGGAGGAGGACACTGTCGACTTAAATACGATGTGACGCGTCCAAAAGCCATGACCGATCATCTCCATCTCATAGAATAGCACACACATTGCAGAAATTGTCTCTCTCTCTCTCTCTCTCTCTCTCTCTCTCTCTCTCTTTCTCTCACAGAAGCAGAATCACTTTAATCAGCTGCAGTTTCTCTTGAATGCTCCAAAAATTAGATTTCATTCGCCAAAAATAGAAAAAACCTCCTAATACTACTTGCTGCTGGTGAAATGAGGTTCATTAAGGTTTTGATGTGACTGGATAATCACCCTTCAAAACATAAGCAGTGCTGGTAAACATGAATTATCAGGGGAGGAGGAGGCGAAGGAGGAGAGGGGGAGAAACCTAGCAGCAGCAGCAGCAGCAGCAGGACCTCATTGGTAATGCAAAACTTTAATACTGACTGAAGAAAAGCTTGACGTGCCGAGGTGTAATGTCAGCTATCGATTGATCGGCGCTCGGGTGTCTCAGTGTCAGGCCACCATTGACATTCTCTCATCTTACAATGGAGGGAACTTGTTATATCTGCCAGGAAGTCCTCGTCTCGGCGGTGGCGGCGGCGGCGGCGGCTCGCTCTTCTTTCTTCCTTTCTTCCCCTTTTCTGGGAAGGTAATCGGAAGGTAACGGATCTTGCCATCGTGTTAGCCGCTGCACAGGGCTGTTGTTGACTGTAAGTGCAAATGCAATTGATCACCTTCATCCTCCAACCCCCCCCCACCCCAACCCCCCGAACACACACACACCTCAGACACACCGACACATAATGACACATGCAAACGTACACTCATGGTTTCTCCTTACAGCTGCAAGAGCTAATAAATCAACACATCCTGCAACATCTTCAAGTTTCTAACAATGCAAGGTCCCCATCTCTTTTAACTGTTCCTTCCTTCCTTCCTTCCTTCCTTCCTTCCTTCCTTCCTTCCTTCCTTCCTTCCTTCCTTCATTCCCTCCTTCCTCCCTCTTTCTTTAATTTTTCCTTCGTTCTTCCCCTCCTTCCTTCTTTCTTTGCTCCCTCTTCCTTCCATACTTCTTTCCTTCCTCCCTTCCTTCTCTCCTTCCTTCCTTCCTCTTTTCCTCCCTCCCTCTCTCCTTACCTTCCTTCTTTCCTCCCTTCCTCCTCCCTTTCTTCTTTCTCCTCCCTATCTTCAAGTTTCTAACAATGCAATGCAAAAAAAGAGAAAAAGAAGCAATTTCCCAAACATTTTAAAAGCTCAATCAAAGCTCCAGATTCAAAATAACTGATTCCTACATTTCCCATGATGCAACACCCTTTTTTTTTTCTTCATCAGATCCAACATACTTGTGTGTAGAGTGTATATTTGCAGTAGAAGCAGCAGTAGGTCATGATCTGTCTCTTCCAGAGCGGGTCATCTCTCTGCCTGCTGGGATATGCAGCTGTCTGGATGAGGCCGGCTGTCTCCTATATGGTAACCGAGGTCAGGTGGGGATATAGAGGCTGAGCTTTGTGCAGACACTCAGACTCGCAAGTAGCATGTGTGCAGACTTTAATCAGCATAGTGTCTTTGTTTATAGTCCATTAACCCCTAACATACTGTTCATATTCTACCTAAACTATAATTACAATTCCCCATCAGTCATTAATACATATTTGATGAATCCTTAATGGGAATAAACAACATTCATAATCACAATTTTATGGTTTATGAGACTAATTTATAGAATATGAAGAATATAACATGTTTGATTATATAAAAATGTGTATCAGCTGCACAACAATAGAAATAAAAAGATGCATTTTATTTCCTTTTTCCTTCCTCATTCCTTCCTTCCTCTTTTCCTCCCTCCCTCCTTACTCCTTTCCTTCCTTCCTTCCTTCCTTCCTTCCTTCCTCATTCCTTCCTTCCTTCTTTCCTCCCTCCCCCCCTCCTTACTCCTTTCCTTCCTTCCTCCTCCCTTTCTTCTTTCCCTACCTTCCTTCATTCCTTCCTTCCTTCCTCCTTTCCTTCCTCCCTTCCTTTTCTCCTTCCTTCCTTCCTCTTTTCCTCCCTCCCTCCTTACTCCTTTCCTTCCTTCCTTCCTTCCTTCCTTCCTTCCTTCCTCATTCCTTCCTTCCTCTTTTCCTCCCTCCCTCCTTACTCCTTTCCTTCCTTCCTCCTCCCTTTCTTCTTTCCCTACCTTCCTTCATTCCTTCCTTCCTTCCTCCTTTCCTTCCTCCCTTCCTTTTCTCCTTCCTTCCTTCCTCTTTTCCTCCCTCCCTCCTTACTCCTTTCCTTCCTTCCTTCCTTCCTTCCTTCCTTCCTTCCTCATTCCTTCCTTCCTCTTTTCCTCCCTCCCTCCTTACTCCTTTCCTTCCTTCCTTCCTCGTTCCTTCTTTCCTCCCTCCCTCCCTCCTTACTCCTTTCCTTCCTTCTTTCCTCATCTCATACCTTGTTAATCATCTCATGACCCCTCAGGTTGATCTTGAAGGATCCGGATCTCACAAAGGAGAAGAAAGTAGAGTCTCACATGATTTCCTGTCAACACATTGTGATATTATTTAACTAAAGGATTCTCAAAACAACACATCTTTCTCTGCCACCTTAACCTGCCTCCTGTATTGTGTTATCTCCCTACCTCTCTCTCTTTCTCTCTCTCTCCCCCTCCACCCCACCCCCGCCCCAAAACACTGACCTACAGTTTATCACATCACGTATCACACCTCCAAAGCTCGCTCTTCATGCATGCACGCACGCCTGCACACGGCGCATATGTATTTTCTCAACAAAAAAAAAAACAACCCAAACACCCGGAGCGAGCCTGTGCTGTTAGGTGACAAGTCAACGCCACCGCCTCCTCCTGGCCCCTCCACCTCCCCTCTTTCCCCCCCTTGTATAAAAATAAAAACACACAGAGAGGTGGCAGGGGCAAGCGGGCAGTAGGGGAGCGTCTACACCCCCCCATCCATCGCTCTCAGCTTGGGTTATTGATTGTGACGTGTGCTCGCAGTGCACCTTCCCAGTCGCCTGTCAGCCAGATGCATGCTGGCAGGTCCAGTCCTCCACCCCCCCTTGACAGCTCCTGCTCGGCAGGGAGGTTGCAGGGGTAGCGGTGGTGTTGGAGGAGAGAGAGAGAGAGAGAGAGAGAGAGAGAGAGAGAGAGAGAAACACAGAGGGAGAAAGACAGCTGGCGGGGGCACTGGCCCTCGATTTCTCCCCCTCTCAACGGGCCTGCAGAAGGTGAACCTCGACCCCCCCTCCCCTTCCACGACCCAGCTCATGTTTGCGTTGTCGTGGTCGTCGCTACAAGGTGAGCGGAGCTGCCTGGGCGGGTTAGCCTCCGTTTGAGTGTACTCAGGTCTGTCACAGTGGATCTTTTCTGGTTTTCCACCCTGAAAAAACCCCTCAGGATGAAGATGAACCGTTTCAGTCTGTGCTCGGCATTAACTGTCGCTTTTCACCGCCACGTTTAGTACGACAAAACCCCCCCCCACCTCCTTCCCCACCCACACAGCTTGTTTAACGCCAGCATCTCCAGAAGGTGCATCCTGGTGCGCGCTCGTCGGCTGAGACAGGTAATGAGTTCGCTCGGGGGAGGCCGACATGACTGCACGCGTGTGAGAGTGTGAAATTACCTGACACAGCTTTCATCGGCGCAAGGTGCTTCCCCCGTCTGTGTGTTCACAGCCGTGGGATTTGTACACACATGTTCACACACACACACACAGAGAGGGAGAGGAGAGAGACGGGGAGATAGGGGGAGAGAAGGTGGGAGAACATAACATATGCCATTTGGTGAACGCTTTAATCCAAACTGCCTAATGGCAACGTGAGTGTGTGAGAGGCTCCGCCGGCCTTTGACATCAGCACTGATGACTGCAAAGAACTCTAAATATACAGAACATTGGACACATATTTAATCCTTTATTGACAAAAAAACACTTTATTTAATCAGGTAACCTTATTTGGATTAGGGTCTTTTTATGCAGAAGTACAGCAGGAGGGAATACAGTACAGTTTCATATATAATCAGAGCACATAGTAAATTTTCGTTCTTCCCCTCCTTCCCTCTTTCTTTGCTCCCTCCTCCTTCCATACTTCTTTCCTCGCTTCCTTCCTTCCTCCTTTCCTTCCTCCCTTCCTTCTCTCCTTCCTTCCTTCCTCTTTTCCTCCCTCCCTCCCTCCTTACTCCTTTCCTTCCTTCTTTCTTCTTTCCCTACCTTCCTTCTTTCTTTCCTTCCTCATTCCTTCCTTCCTCTTTTCCTCCTTACTCCTTGCCTTCCTTCCTTCCTCTTTTTTCCCCATAAATTAAAGCTGGAGGTCTCTTTTTTTAAAACTTATTTATCACATATTTGCTGTTTTTCTTTCTTTAGTTTGTTGGACTTGAATGTGAACAGGTGCCATCTGATCTGATTGGATTCATTGCATCATCTCTGATTCCTCACAAATCCCTCATTGAGTCAGTTTAGGTTTAGCTAGTTAAAAAAACTATTTGTACTTCCTGTTAATTAAGAAAAAATGAGATGAGCAGCAGGAGATATGAAATATGTTTGACATGCATTAAAAAAACAGGTGTAACCTCATTTTCATGTCAAAAACCGACTTTTTTCACATGTTTAATCTGTGTTATTAGTTTTATTATTACATTTTCTGACATGTTGTAAATGCATAGTGTTCATTAGTCTCCTAATGTTTTACAGTTTACATTCGTACAGTCTTATTATCAGCTTGTCAGTCATTGCACTAATATGTCTGAAAGGTGCTGCAGGAGTAAAGTTCAGGCGATTGATTGACTGATGATGGTTAATCGTCTTCTAGAGAGAAACGTGCTGAAACACAATCAAATCTTTAGTTGATAGTGATAGAAATCAGCTCAACTCAGCTCAGCTCCCTTCCTTCTCTCCTTCCTTCCTTCCTCTTTTCCTCCCTCCCTCCCTCCGTACTCCTTTCCTTCCTTCTTTCCTCCCTTTCTTCTTTCACTACCTTCCTCTTTTCCTCCCTCCCTCCTTACTCCTTTCCTTCCTTCCTTCCTTCCTTCCTTCCTTCCTTCCTTCCTTCCTCGTTCCTTCCTTCCTTCTTTACTCCCTCCCTCCCTTCCTTACTCCTTTCCTTCCTTCTTTCCTCCCTTCCTACTCCCTTTCTTCTTTCCCTACTGTACCTTCCTCCCTCCCTCCTTACTCCTTTCCTTCCTTCCTTCCTTCCTTCCTTCCTTCCTTCCTTCCTTCCTTCTTTCCTCCCTTCCTCCTGTCCTTCCTTGACCTGAGGACAACAGGAGGGTTAAAATTGCAGTATTTTAGATTTAACTCTTACAGCCTTTTAAAACCATAACAACATAATTTCAACCTACATCGCATACAGAATAATGTAATTAATCATAAATCAGTCAAAGTCTCAAATCATTTTAAGCTGAAATACATAAGTACACTCATCTTGACCTAAAGTTTAATCATTATGAACACTAGAAGACAGCATCTCCTTTATGCTCATGTCACATATGAATCAGTTTTTAATGAAGGAGTGAAGAGTTTGAGACTTTAAAGCTCATTTCACTAAACTTTCTAAGATCTGGGCGATGTTTCGTTAAAGCTGCAGAAGAAGAATCAAACTCCGCTGCATCAAAACGTCCAACAGGAAGGTGAAGCTGCAGCGGAGCGGAGAGTAATAACCAACAAGAGTTGGGACAAGCCCGAAATACTAAACGGATCATAAGTAATAATCACCCAAGGGTTGCAGACAATAAGCCCCCTCCCCTTCCCCTTCACCCCTCCTCCTCCTCCTCCTCCTCCTCTCGGTATCTCCATCCATTCGTCTTGGAAAAGGAAATTACTAAATCCAATACAGTTCGATAAAAATCTGGCCTGTCTGGATCGGCTGCTGGAGGATAATGCGGCCTGATAACGCCGCTCGTTTCCGGCTGCGCGCCATCCGTCATCCGTGGGGGGGGGGGGGGGGGGGTTGCTCCCCTGGTCAAGCTGTCTCTGTCGCCGGGTCCAATAGATGACTGCGGAGGGCTCGGCTGAACGCTCCGCCGCCTCGTGGCCTCCGAGTTACAAAGTTTAGTTGTTCATTAAGTCGCAGCTCTGTACTGTACAAACTGTAGAAGTTCAAAAGATGCTTTTCCATCAACGTTGCTTTAGATGCATTCTTAAAAGTGGGTCACCAATTATTTTAGACATTGGTGACATATGACTAGAAATAACTGAGATAAAGGCTCTAAAGTCCCCATATCACTCTTAAAGCAGCGAGTATAGAGACAAAGTCAGTGTCCTGTTTTAATTTTAGTCTTAGTCTAATCTTTGTGTCATTTTAGTTTTTTATTAGTTTTAGTCACGTTCATACTCTTTTTAGTCTAGTCAAGTTTCAGTCGACTAAAGGTCTGAGCATTTTAGTCTTTAGTCAAAATGATCTGTGACTATTTGAGTCTAGTTTTAGTCAATGAAAACTGTATTTTAGTCTCTTTTTAGTAATGCAATTCTCTTTAACCCAGTCCATATAGTATAAGTACCTAGTAGTATAGACGAAACCAACATTGTCTTTTAGCCATAAACCCATTTCACAATTCAAACAAGGTTGTCTTATTATTATTATATTATTGTTACCTTATAGACTCAAGAATAACCCCGGCTTATAACCCCCGTTCTCTGTGTCAGTTGTAGGGCTGCAGCTATCGAATATTTTGGTAATCGAATATTCCATCGATTAATTGAGTAATCGGATAAAACCTACTTTTGCTTAATTAAAGCCCAAATATAAATATACAACAGAAAACAAGACAGATCACTTAATAATAATAACAACCAATTTGTTTCCTTTTTAAGAAAAATTGACATTTATTTATTATACATATTATGCAAAGTTGTAAACTGTTTCAGTCAAAATTTCCAATAATAATAATAATAAATAAAATTACTTCAAATTTAACATTTCCTGAGACACAAAATTAAATGTTTGACACCCCTGTTTTAAAGTATTTAGTAGTATGATATTGTAGTGTCTGCTTTTCCTTATCGCTAGTTTAACAGGCTAAGTGGAGAGTTTTGAGAGAGATCCCACATTTTGACCGTCCTTGAACGCACCACGACAGATACAGTAGGTACTAATACACCTCAGTCTGATAGGTGGAGGTGAGAATGAAAAATGGATTAAAAAGTAATTAAAAAGATAAAAAAAGGTAAGAAAGAAATAAGTGCATCAAGGTGAATACTGATGAGTCTCAATTCTTTACAATTATGATAATTGCAGGAATATTGGTCGGATGTTTTGTCTCTTTTATCCTGCAGGGTTTAGTACTGGTTGTTTTTTAATGTAGACGATGCAGAAATTTACTCTTTTTCTGCTTTTAGAGTCATTGTTTCTCACTCCAGATAAAAGACCTTCAAATCCAGTTCATTTGAAGGCTTATAAACTTGTTTTTGTTCCTTTTTTCTTGATTTCTTTGGTGGAAAAAAAGCAATGCATAAATGATGGTACAGACACATGATTTGACCCTCTTTCGTGTCCTTTTTACGCCGGGTTTGTTTGTACAGTTTACATTCCAGCAACGTGAAGCATATTTCACTGTTGCAGCAGATTTTTTTCAAGTGGCTCTGGACGAGAACTCGAGCCGAAATACCTGAGACGTAATGTAATCGAATACGCCGCTCGTCCTGCAGCCTGACCTCTAACTCCTCACAGCTGTAGGCATGTGTTGTTGGCAGGAGAGCGGCGTGTGCGAGCACAAACACGCTAAGGGGGCCGTACACTCTTTTTTTTCCTTTTTTTTTTAAGTGCAGCTTTAATCAGGGTTAAGAGAGAGCCACGTAGCACCTTAAAGCTCCTCCAGTATCACTGAGGCTCGTCCAAGTCGAGTCCCGAGGAAAGCAGAGCGCTAGAGATTTACACAAGGTTTCCCTCCCTTCCCTCCTTCCTTCCTTCCATCCTTTCTTCCTCCCTTCCATCGTTCCTTCTTCCTCCCTTCCATCCTTCCTTCTTCCTCCCTTCCATCGTTCCTTCTTCCTCCCTTCCCTCCTTCCTTCATCCCTTCCTTCCATCCTTCCTTCTTCCTCCCTTCCATCCTTCCTTCTTCCTCCCTTCCCTCCTTCCTTCCTTCCATCCTTCCTTCTTTCCTTCCTTCTTCCCTGCCTTCCATCCTTCCTTCTTCCTCCCTTCCCTCCTTCCTTCCTCCCTTCCTTCCATCCTTCCTTCCTTCCATCCTTCCTTCTTTCCTTCCTTCTTTCCTCCCTTCCATCGTTCCTTCTTCCTCCCTTCCCTCCTTCCTTCCTCCCTTCCTTCCATCCTTCCTTCTTCCTCCTTTCCATCCTTCCTTCTTCCTCCCTTCCCTCCTTCCTTCCTTCTTCCCTGCCTTCCATCCTTCCTTCTTCCTCCCTTCCATCCTTCCTTCTTCCTCCCTTCCCTCCATCCTTCCTTCCATCCTTCCTTCCATCCCTCCTTCTTTCCTTCCTTCTTCCCTCCCTTAAAGCTCCTCCAGTATCACTGAGGCTCGTCCAAGTCGAGTCCCGAGGAAAGCAGAGCGCTAGAGATTTACACAAGGTTTCCCTCCCTTCCCTCCTTCCTTCCTTCCATCCTTCCTTCCTCCCTTGCATCGTTCCTTCTTCCTCCCTTCCCTCCTTCCTTCATCCCTTCCTTCCATCCTTCCTTCTTCCTCCCTTCCATCCTTCCTTCTTCCTCCCTTCCCTCCTTCCTTCCTTCCATCCTTCCTTCTTTCCTTCCTTCTTCCCTGCCTTCCATCCTTACTTCTTCCTCCCTTCCTTCCTCCCTTCCTTCCTTCTTTCTTTCCTTCTTCCCTCCCTTCCATCCTTCCTTCCATCCTTCCTTCTTTCCTTCCTTCTTTCCTCCCTTCCATCGTTCCTTCTTCCTCCCTTCCCTCCTTCCTTCCTCCCTTCCTTCCATCCTTCCTTCTTCCTCCTTTCCATCCTTCCTTCTTCCTCCCTTCCCTCCTTCCTTCTTCCTCCCTTCCATCCTTCCTTCCTTCCATCCTTCCTTCCTTCCTTCCATCCTTCCTTCTTCCCTTCCTTCTTCCCTGCCTTCCATCCTTCCTTCTTCCTCCCTTCCATCGTTCCTTCTTCCTCCCTTCCATCCTTCCTTCTTCCTCCCTTTCCTCCTTCCATCCGTCCTTCTTTCCTTCCTTCTTCCCTCCCTTAAAGCTCCTCCAGTATCACTGAGGCTCGTCCAAGTCGAGTCCCGAGGAAAGCAGAGCGCTAGAGATTTACACAAGGTTTCCCTCCCTTCCCTCCTTCCTTCCTTCCATCCTTCCTTCCATCCTTCCTTCCTCCCTTCCATCGTTCCTTCTTCCTCCCTTCCATCCTTCCTTCCTTCCATCCTTCCTTCTTTCCTTCCTTCTTTCCTCCCTTCCATCGTTCCTTCTTCCTCCCTTCCCTCCTTCCTTCCTCCCTTCCTTCCATCCTTCCTTCTTCCTCCCTTCCATCCTTCCTTCTTCCTCCCTTCCCTCCTTCCTTCCTTCCCTCCTTCCTTCCCTCCTTCCTTCCATCCTTCCTTCTTCCCTCCCTTAAAGCTCCTCCAGTATCACTGAGGCTCGTCCAAGTCGAGTCCCGAGGAAAGCAGAGCGCTAGAGATTTACACAAGGTTTCCCTCCCTTCCCTCCTTCCTTCCTTCCATCCTTCCTTCCTCCCTTCCATCGTTCCTTCTTCCTCCCTTCCCTCCTTCCTTCATCCCTTCCTTCCATCCTTCCTTCTTCCTCCCTTCCATCCTTCCTTCTTCCTCCCTTCCCTCCTTCCTTCCTTCCATCCTTCCTTCTTTCCTTCCTTCTTCCCTGCCTTCCATCCTTCCTTCTTCCTGCCTTCCCTCCTTCCTCCCTTCCATCCTCCCTTCCATCGTTCCTTCTTCCTCCCTTCCTTCCTTCTTCCCTTCCTTCCATCCTTCCTTCTTCCTCCCTTCCATCCTTCCTTCTTCCTCCCTTCCCTCCATCCTTCCATCCTTCTTTCCTTCCTTCTTTCCTCCCTTCCATCGTTCCTTCTTCCTCCCTTCCCTCCTTCCTTCCTTCCATCCTCCCTTCCATCGTTCCTTCTTCCTCCCTTCCATCCTTCCTTCTTCCTCCCTTTCCTCCTTCCTTCCTTCCATCCCTCCTTCAGTCCTTCCTTCTTCCCTCCCTTAAAGCTCCTCCAGTATCACCGAGGCTCGTCCAAGTCGAGTCCCGAGGAAAGCAGAGCACTAGAGATTTACACAAGGTTTCATTGTGTTAGAAATGGGTTTGCAGAAATGAATACTAATCGCTTATTACGATGCAGATTTGCTTTAACAACCGGCTCCGAGCGGCCTGAGGGGAGAAACAGGATGTGTCGTCTTTTTACTTAAGGTGCTGCCTGACCTCGGCACGACCCGCTATTAAAAGGGGGGACAAATGTTGCTGCTGTTAATGAGCAAAGAGCAGCGGCGCTCCGTTAAAAAGGTGTAAATATTAGGACGGTTTTAGGAGACGGGGAGCGGAGGAAATGTACTGCTTTTAAAAACGGAGATTCACTGAATTAAAGAGTGGAGACGGGTTTTAAAGGCAGGAGATTATAAAAGGATGTGGATGAAGTTTCACCACCTTTTTTTAAACAAGTTCAAACTCTGAAATAAAGAAACTATATATTATTAGGACAGGAATAAAATGAAGATTATAGAAAGAGCCTCAAACTAAGCAAAATAAGCAGGATTGAAGGTTGAAGTTGGCTTGTAAATGTGAGAAAATTGCTGAAAATCTTAACTAAAAGTCACATTTTTGTAGTTTTTTTTAATGTGTGTGAAAATAATTCAAACTTCTGTAGTCAAGTAGTAATTAAGTAAAGATTGTAGTGCTTATTTATTCTGGAATCTTAAAAGATAAAGACACAAATTGCTCGAAAATTCTTGAAACAAGTTGTTGAATCGGGTAAAAATATGCCCCCAAAAAAATAATATTGTTAGTAGATTTATACTTTATCTTTATATATTTTTGGGTGTTTTAAATGTAAAATAACCTAAGTGTGTTAGCTTGTCAGTTAAATAATAAAGTTTTTTAAAGTGATGCTACAGCAGTATGATGTAATGTATGTGGATCATTAAGTTAGCATTAGCTCGCTACCTGTCTTATTTTTAAAAATAAAGACAAGTTTCTAGAAAATAAGTCTGGAAACAAGCTGAAACAATATTTTTTCAAGACTTCTAAGACTCTATAAAAGAGGTTTTCTACAGAGCATAAAGTCAGATTATATTTATTTATTTATTTATTTATACAGTGTAAAGTTAAATATCCTTCCTTCTTTCCTTCCTTCTTCCCTCCCTTCCATCCTTCCTTCTTCCTCCCTTCCATCGTTCCTTCTTCCTCCCTTCCCTCCTTCCTTCCTCCCTTCCCTCCTTCCTTCCTCCCTTCCTTCCATCCTTCCTTCTTCCTCCCTTCCATCCTTCCTTCTTCCTCCCTTCCTTCTTCCTCTCTTCCCTCCTTCCTTCCATCCTTCCTTCTTTCCTCCCTTCCATTGTTCCTTCTTCCTCCCTTCCATCCTTCCTTCTTCCTCCCTTCCCTCCTTCCTTCCTCCCTTCCTTCCATCCTTCCTTCTTCCTCCCTTCCATCCTTCCTTCTTCCTCCCTTCCTCCTTCCTTCCTTCTTTCCTTCCTTCTTCCTCCCTTCCCTCCTTCCTTCCATCCTTCCTTCTTTCCTGCAGCGCCTCACAGAGGTGTTCATGCAGATCCTCTTTGTTTCAGAGTCAATATAGACGACGAACTCTGAGTGATTTGACTCGAGAGGCCACTCCGGTCACCCGCCCGCCCGCCCGCCCCCTCATCTTGAAGCCTCCGCCACGGCACAATAATGCGAGCGCCTCGATTCGATTCACGTCCC
>NC_084993.1:1861566-1870681 GCF_963691925.1 Scomber scombrus | reverse complement strand
GCGGCGCTCCGTTAAAAAGGTGTAAATATTAGGACGGTTTTAGGAGACGGGGAGCGGAGGAAATGTACTGCTTTTAAAAACGGAGATTCACTGAATTAAAGAGTGGAGACGGATTTTAAAGGCAGGAGATTATAAAAGGATGTGGATGAAGTTTCACCACCTTTTTTTAAACAAGTTCAAACTCTGAAATAAAGAAACTATATATTATTAGGACAGGAATAAAATGAAGATTATAGAAAGAGCCTCAAACTAAGCAAAATAAGCAGGATTGAAGGTTGAAGTTGGCTTTGAAATGTGAGAAAATTGCTGAAAATCTTAACTAAAAGTCACATTTTTGTAGTTTTTTTTAATGTGTGTGAAAATAATTCAAACTACTGTAGTCAAGTAGTAATTAAGTAAAGATTGTAGTGCTTATTTATTCTGGCATCTTAAAAGATAAAGACGAAGGAGGGAAGGGAGGAAGAAGGAAGGGAGGAAAAAAGGATGGAAGGGAGGAAGAAGGAAGGATGGAAGGGAGGGAGGAAGGGAGGGAAAAAGGATGGAAGGGAGGAAGAAGGAAGGATGGAAGGAAGGGAGGAAGGAGGGAAGGGAGGAAGAAGGAAGGATGGAAGGACGGGAAGAAGGAAGGATGCAAGGGAGGAAGAAGGAAGGATGGGAGGGAGGAAGAAGGAAGGATGGGAGGGAGGGAGGAAGGAAGTAGGGAAGGGAGGAAGAAGGAAGGATGGAAGGGAGGGAGGAAAAAAGGATGGAAGGGAGGAAGAAGGGAGGAAAGGAGGGGAGAAGGAAGGATGGAACGGAGGAAGGATGGAAGGGAGGAGGGAGGGGGGGAGGATGGAATGGAGGAAGAAGGAAGGATGGAAGGGAGGGAGGGAGGAAGGAAGTAGGGAAGGGAGGAAGGATGGAAGTGAGGGAGGAAGAAGGAAGGATGGAAGGGAGGGAGGAAGGAAGGGAGGAAAAAAGGAAGGAAGGGAGGAAGAAGGAAGGTAATAGGGCAGCAAGTGATGTAAAAGATGTTTAAACTTTAGAAGATTGCAGCACTTTTCTAATATAATACCTTTCTACCTTTTCCTCAGTTTGTGTTAGAATCTGCTATTTCCTGCACAGATTATCTTCTTTCCTTCCTCCTTCCCTCCTTTCCTTCCTTCTTCCCTCCCTTCCATCATTCCTTCTTCCTCCCTTCCCTCCTTCCTTCCTTCCATCCTTCCTTCTTTCCTGCAGCGCCTCACAGAGGTGTTCATGCAGATCCTCTTTGTTTCAGAGTCAATATAGACGACGAACTCTGAGTGATTTGACTCGAGAGGCCACTCCGGTCACCCACCCGCCCCTCATCTTGAAGCCTCCGCCACGGCACAATAATGCGAGCGCCTCGATTCGATTCACGTCCCTGCCGCGGCATTTCAAAAGACACTTAATTTCATACTTGTTTACGGCTCTCTCCAGAGATCTAAAGTTCAAAATCGCATGCATTTTTAATTCCAAATTAAGCCAGGGAAGAAGAAGGAAGAGGAGGAAAGGAGGAGGAGGAGGAGGGAAGAGGTGGGGGGGGGATTCCATGTTCACTTCACCACATTTTTGACAAACATGACCTCCCCTCGCTGGGGTGGAGGGATTATGCGGAACAAAAGTTGGCCCACTCGCCGTACCAGGGCTTAAAGCTATTGGGGCCGACAGATTGGAATATCTTTCACCCTCTCAAAAGAGATAAGAGGAGACACAACCATCAGGAAACGGTGCAAAAACATAATGAACCCGTGATCTCGAGCCACCAAAAAGCTCGTGTGTGAAGTTGAGATTCATAAATCTTCAAAACAGTAATGCAGATTTGTGGATTTTGAACCCTGTTTTGTTATTTAAAAAGCTCTACTTATTCGTTTCCTAATGCTTTAAACATGATCTGGGTTATCAAAGGTTGGGAGGAATCTTCCTGCTCATTGTCTTCCCTTCGAGGAGTCCACTCCAGGAAACTATCACCCTCCGCCGGCCTGTTTTTGTTGCAGCTTTTCTTTTTCTTATTATCCCAGATAATTACAAATATGTCAGACGTGTCACCGTATGACGTCCGCTGACGCCGGCGACGTCGACCAGGCCGAGCTGCTGAAATGACTCCGGTGATACATCTCACCCTCTCTCCCCCCCTGCTCTCAATTAGCTCCCGGTGCTCCAGGTTAATGGAACTTTTGATTGGGGGGAAAACTCGGGTTTCCTGGACGCCGGGTTTCCTTGTAGATGGCACGTACGGACGGACGAGGGGGGGGGGGGGGGTCGACCTCGTCCTTATCTGCTGCTGCAGAAATAGACGAGTTAACTCTGCTGCTCTTATGTGTGTTTTCCACTGCAGAGGAAGTACCTAAGTGTGCTTTTTATTTGACTTTCTTTACATTTTTCTTTGCTGTTTGTGTAAAGAAACAAACTGGAAGCACACTGTAAAAAATGATGCTGTGGTAAATGTTGGGTAATGTCATAAATTTAACCAAATGAGTCTTTAAATGGGACAAAAATGTAATAAATCTGCTGCTGTAACAGATTTAAAGGTAATATTGTAGAACTACTGTATATCAATGCATTTAAAAGGAGTCTCACACATTATATATCATCACTTTAACAGATGATGTCATTGTTAAATAATACCTATAAGTGATTTAATAGCTTATATTCTTGCAGGATTTCAGTATTAGTTAACAATTCAGAAGTGTTTTAGCCCCTTTAGAGTTATTTTGATCATCAAATAATAGTTTTAGTCATTTTTTTCTACATGTAGCTTCTCAAATTTGGGTCAAATTAGAGTCAAACATGAATATCTTTGAGGTTTGGACTATTGGTCTGACAAAACCAGACATTTGAAGACGTTACCTTGAGCTTAGGAGGAAATGTAACAAGCATTTTTCACTATTATCTAACTTATAGATGATTAGAAGTGATAATCAAGGAAAATATCAGCAGCTTAATTGATGACTAGTTGCATTATGAAGTATCAGGTGTTTTTACGTCATCACTCAGGAACTCTTTGCTGCATATATTTACATATTAATGAGAAAAAAACTGATTTTATAGAACAAAACATTGTTTTTGATGCTGTAATATCACATGTGTGTTTTGTAAAGCCACATATATCGACAATTATTGCATTAATTAGTGTTATAGATTTATTTTATCTCATTTTTAATATGTTATGGTGGTCTTTTAACACATATTTAACCTGTTTGCTGTTAAAACTGACTTTCCATCTCTCCCCTTTTATAAAAACTTTACGGCATTATGGAAATTTACAGATGAACCTCCAGATTCTGAGTTTATGGTCTTCACAGGAAGACATTTAAATACTATCAGTGTGTTTTACGTGCTTTTATGTTTGTTTCATCCATCAGAATTTAGGTTGAGCTTCAAAAGGAAACCTCAGGATATAAAATGAGTGAAGTGAAGTGTTTCTCATCTCAGTTGTTTTGATGGTTATCTGCTCGTATATCAATCTTTGGATCTTATTGTAAAAGTGATGCTGTTCATACAAGAATATTACTTGGAAGGGAGGAAGAAGGAAGGAGGGAAGGGAGGAGGAAGGAAGGAGGGAAGGGAGGAAGAAGGAAGGATGGAAGGGAGGAAGAATGGAAGGAAGGAAGGAAGGAGGGAAGGGAGGAAGAAGGAAGGGAGGAGGGAAGGAAGGATGGAAGGGAGGAAGGAAGGGAGGGAGGGAGGAAGAAGGAAGGATGGAAGGGAGGAAGAAGGATGGAAGGGAGGAAGAAGGATGGAAGGGAGGAAGAAGGAAGGAAAGGAGGAAGGAGGGAAGGGAGGAAGAAGGAAGGATGGATGGAAGAAGGAAGGATGGAAGGAAGGAGGGAAGGGAGGAAGAAGGAAGGATGGGAGGAAGAAGGAAGGAAGGGAGGATGAAGGAAGGATGCTGTTCATACATGAAGCAGCTCAGGCTCTTAAAAAGATGGCTGATGCTTGTCAAGTGGTTTGATCTTATTTGCAATAATCATAAATGTTTGTATCTATTTAAAACCCCATTGAAGTAATGAAGAGACTTAACCAACCATAGTTTAGAAAGCGTCGTAAACTACTGCAAATTATCTACCGGGTTTAAAAAATTTCAACAAATGTATATTTTCATTTCCTTAATGTTTTCTTTTTTTTAAAACTTGGAACGTCTCTCGAGACTCATAAAAAGATTTACAAGAGAGGATATCTTGGCTGAAATTGGTACACGCAGTCAGTTTACAACATTCACACTTTTAGTACAATGAAATAAGACTTGGAAGATATAAAAGGAAACAACGTCGCTGCCAACTAAGAGAGTCGGTCTCCGTCTTCTCTTGAAGCATATTTTGAATGTGTAACTTCCTGATAAAAAGGCAGCGCTGCTCTGTAGGTTCGGATCTTTTAAAGGAGACATTATGAAAAGAGAGTTTTCCATTTCCATTAGCAGGTGAAATATTGTGAAAGTATCGAGATGCTCAGTCCATGAAAATGAGCCGTTTGGACTTTCGTATGGTTGTGATGTCACGACTATACATCAGCGTCGTTAAGGGCAGAGCGGAGACGGTCGCTAAGGAAACGCTGCACAGTTACTGGATGTCAGGAAGCAAATTCACAAATATACAGCCAGAATATTACTGGAAGGGAGGAAGGAGGGAAGGGAGGAAGAAGGGAAGGGAGAAGGAAGGGAGGAAGGAAGGAGGGAAGGGGGGAAGGGAGGAGGAAGGAAGGGAGGGAGGAAGGAAGGAGGGAAGGGAAGGGAGGAAGAAGGAAGGATGGAAGAAAGGGAGGAAGAAGGAAGGATGGAAGGGAGGGAGGAAGGATGGAAGGGAGGAAGGAGGGATGGAAGGGAGGAAGAAGGAAGGATGGAAGGAAGGATGGTGGGGAGGGAGCAAGAAGGAAGGATGGAAGGGAGGGAGGAAGAAGGAAGGGAGGGAGGAAGGAAGGAGGGAAGGGAAGGGAGGAAGAAGGAAGGATGGAAGAAAGGGAGGAAGAAGGAAGGATGGAAGGGAGGGAGGAAGGATGGAAGGGAGGAAGGAGGGATGGAAGGGAGGAAGAAGGAAGGATGGAAGGAAGGATGGTGGGGAGGGAGCAAGAAGGAAGGATGGAAGGGAGGGAGGAAAAAAGGATGGAAGGAAGGAAGGAGGGAAGGGAGGAAGAAGGAAGGATGGAAGGGAGAAAGGAAGGAGGGAAGGGAGGAAGAAGGAAGGATGGAGGGAAGGGAGGAAGAAGGAAGGGAGGAAGAAGGAAGGATGGAAGGGAGGAAGAAGGAAGGATGGAAGGGAGGAAGAAGGAAGGATGGAAGGGAGGAAGAAGGAAGGAAGGAGGGAGGAAGGATGGAAGGAAGGGAGGAAAAAAGGATGGAAGGTTGCTAAGGAAACTCTGCACAGTTATTGGATGTCAGGAAGCAAATTAGTAATTGCACAGCCTTTTAATTGTTGGATATCATCCTCAGCAATTTAGTGTTTCCTCGCTATAGGAAGCTATAGTCTCTTACCTGTGATTGGCTGGGGCGTGCGTCATTCAGAAATCAATCGGCCAATCAGAAGAGAGGAGCAGCAGACACAAAACAGCCTGTTTAATACTGAGAGAGGCAGAGAGGCTGCATCCATGGCTTGTACAGCTGCTGTTTGACCATTAGAAACATGTAAATATGTCTAAGTAGAACATAAACATTAAAATATATTAATATATACATCCTCTTTCATAAGAAATAAACAGATTTAAGTGTCAAAATCTGAACACTTTGAGCCAAATTTCTTGTTTTTTGCAGAGAATTCATACAATTAGAAACTTTATCTTGCATTCAGGGGATTTCAGTGGGTTTAGTGATCCTATAAGCAGCAGTTTGGAGGGGAAATTGTAACTCAGCTCCCCTAAAATGACCAGCAGAGAGGTTCTGTAGGAGGGCAGCGACTCAGCCTCACACTGTTTCCTCCTCGGCAGCTGGGCAGGGAGGTCAGCGAGATTACTGGACACACAGTCAGCCTCGCGTTCAACATCCCTCTGCACAAACCTCCTCCGGCCAAACAAAAACCGGCTATCAGAGGATGACACAAAACACCAGCCCGCCGGGCATCTTCCTCCTCCTTCCTCCTCCTCCTCCTCCTCCTCCTTCCTTCACCGCTCTGGAGCAAATGCATCAGTGAGTTTCACTTCAGCTTGTTTGCGGCCATGTTGGAGGCAAGGTGACAAGAGCAATACAAAAGAAACATTCCCGTAATTTCCAAAAAGAGCTTAAGGTGGAATTGTTCTCCAAGGAGGGAGGGAGGAGGGGAGGAGAGGGGAAGCTGCCACGTCTCTTTCTTCTTCTCCTCCTTCCCCTGGTTCACCTAACTCGCCAAAAAAAAAGGGGGAGATTTACCCCCTCACACACAAACACACACACACACACACACACACACACAACCCTCCTGAGGAATGGCTGGCGAGCAGGGAAGAAATGCGGCCTGACAATCTCCCCTTCCCTCCGGCGGCTGGATGCCAGAAACGAGCGCTGTTTCTTCTGAGAGATCTTATAGCGAAGATGCCAGGGATTAAGAAGGAAAAGACTGCAGGACAGTGCTGTGTCACCTAGCATTAAACAGCCCTAAACTCTCTGGTTATGAGATACGCTGCGTAAAATAGGTCAGATCGGGCAAAATGTGAGAGAAAAAAGAAAAAAAAAGAGGTTTCAATTTCTTATCTTTTGCCTCTGGACTCTTCACACAAACACACACAAGTTTAATTCAACACACAGTCGTACATGCAAATCAGAGTCAGTCTCTCTGGCAAAGTAGACGTGATTAAAAAGTGTTTATGAGGATTTTTTTTTAAAAGGTAAAAGGTCAAAAATATGACTGACGATTGAGGAAATAAGTGGAAATATGTTCAGATTTGAAGAATCCTGCGTGTGATTTGAGTGTTTTTTGATGCTTCACAAGGGAAAAAATTGAATAAAAAGGTTAAAATCATACAAAGTAAAATTGCATATTTGACATATAAGGTTTGTTGTTTTCACAGGTGTCAGAAGAGGAATTTTCAGGTACTTTGGATTCAAGAAAGGACTCAAATCAATGGTGAGTATGCATGAAAATAGGCAAGTTTTAAAGCTTTATGGATTTAAGATTTCAGGTTAAAGCTCAGATTGGTAGTTTCTTATTAAACAAATGTTTTTCTTTTGATTGAATCATCAGCATCTGTTGAATTCGATTAGATATAAAGAAAAATGTAAGGAGATTTGGATAATCCTGCGTGTGATTTGAGTGTTTTTGGATGCTTCACAAGGGGAAAAAATTGCATAAAAAGGTTAAAATCATACAAAGTAAAATTGCATATTTGACATATAAGATTTGTTGTTTTCACAGGTGTCAGAAGAGGAATTTTCAGGCACTTTGGATTCAAGAAAGGACTCAAATCAAAGGTGAGTATACATGAAAATAGGCAAGGTTATTTAAGTACTTACATTTAAAGTGAACTGAAGTATGAATTATTTCATTTTTGGCTTGATAAGGAGGAATATAGTGATTTAGTAAAACACACAAAGCTCTGATCTGGTGAGAAACTGCTCAGGTTAAAGCTCAGATTGGTAGTTTCTTATTAAACAAATGTTTTTCTTTTGATTGAATCATCAGCATCTGTTGAATTCGATTAGATATAAAGAAAAATGTGATGTTACTGTATATTTCTGGTTATTAAATGTTGATTTTTTGTGTCTCTAACAGCTTAAGCCACTTGAAAATGAAGATAATATGAGACAGACTTTATTAATCCCACACTGGGGAAATTCTCTTGTTTATATAGCAGCTCCAAACATTGCTCATATACATAAAAATAACAACAGCACACACACTGCAGTTCATTAAATTGCACTCATACGTAAGGTTGCACATATACAGTAGTGAAAATTGCAACTAACACTGCTTTCTGGCTCAATTTTGTGTGGAAAATTACATTTTTGCATAGTAAGATGTGCAGATTTCTCCTTAAAATGCTTAAAAACTAAATACAGAAGCTGATTTCTGCCCCTATTGTTGAAAGCATGTGTATTTAAGGTTAATAAAAGCTTTAGAAATCTGCTACAGCTGATGTTTTATAGCCTCATCCAACTGAATCTTTAAATATAAGTCCTATTTATAACAAATATGTGGTGCACTTGAGGTTAAAACTGCAGGTTTGAGCATCAATTTTGCAGAATTAATGCAGAGTTGACCTTTAACCTCGACAGTATCAGCCTGCCTGCTGCTTTACCTGACACTCAGATCAAGAGTTTGGCCTTTTAAGTTGATTGTTTAAATACAAACAGACAACATGGGGCTGACGGACTCAAACTGTTGCAGAGATGGTGCGTGCATCTTAACCAAGAACCCACCAGGACGCCCCAAAAAAAAAACTTCTGCTTTCTTTAATCGATTTGGACTTTTTTTGCTCTTGCGGTCGCCAGAAGCCGTCGTCCCTTCATCAAGCAGCATCTGGTCTCACATATTTAGAAAAAGAAATGCGGCCAAAAAGTTTCCCGTCGTCTTTGTCATCTTTTTGGGGAGGGGGGGGGGGGCTTCTCGGCCCGCTCTGAATAATTCAGCAGCTGCTTTGTCGATTGCAAACAAACGGAATAAAACATCGATAGTTATGCGGCATAAATATGAACAAACAGCATCTAAAAGCATTAAGGAAACACACAGCGTTGGAGCGACAGATGAGGACAGTGTGTTTGACTGGCTGGACAGAGCCGTAACGCCAACCCCCCCCGCCCAAAAACCTCCAACCCCCCTAATGATGTGTGGCCTGTCAAAGAAATGCAGCCAAATTACATTCAGGACTACAAAGCCTCCGTCCGAGGTTTTTCTCTCTCTGTGCAACACCCTGCAAAACAATAACTAGGATTCAGCAGCTGCAAATTGCACTAAAATGTCCCAGTCTCTTTCTGTGAATTATTAATGAGAGTCAAACTAAAAAAGAAGAAGAAGAAGAGAGAAGAGAAATATCTACAGCATGCTCGTTGCAGTGGAGAATGCTATAAAGCTGTAATTATGCCAGAGAATGAGAAATGGAACAAAGTTGTTGGAGCCAGAAAAAGGCGAGGCAGAAACTGAAACTAAGAGCTGGAAATTTAGCGCTCGGAGGGTGAAAAAAAAAAAAAAAAGTAGTTTTATTACATATTCAGAAA